>NW_026749087.1:0-1821 GCF_022355385.1 Mustela nigripes
TGACCCTGACCCGAATGTGGACTTTAAACCAATACCTGAACCTGACCCTAAACCGGACACTGGCGCTAAACTTCACCCTGACCATGATCCAGACCATGACGATAACCTAACCCTGACCCTTACAGTGACCCCGACAATCAATTGAACACTAAACCTGACCCTGACAGTGAGACTGAACCCTACTCAAACCCTAAATGTAACCCTGACCCAGACACTAACATTGGCCCACCCCCGAATCCTATCTCTGAATCTAACCCTAACACTAACCCATAGCCCTACCACCGACCCTGACTCTAACAAGTTCTAACTCTAACCGTCAACCTAACGCTAAACATAAAACTAACCCTAAACTTTAACAATAAACCTGACCCTATACCTGACTAAGATCATAACCCTACCCCTGAACGTTGCCTATACCAGACCGTGACCCTAAACCTGACCCTGGACCTGACCCTAAAACTAACCATGACCCTAACAATGACCACTGTATAAGCCTGTCCCTTACCCGAATCTGGACTTTAAACCAATACCTGATATTGACCGAAAACCTGACACTGGCCCTAGACTTCACCCGGACCCTGACCAGATAAAGACCATAAACCTAACCCTGACCCTAACAGTGACCCGGACCCTGACCCTAACACTAACCATGACACTGAATGGGAGCCTGACCCTAACTCTAACCCTAAACGTAACACTGACCCTGACACTAACACAGGCCCTGACCCGAAACCTAATGCTGAACCTAACCCTAAAACTAACCCCTAACATTATCCCTGACACTGACCCTAACCCGGTCTAAACCTCACCTTCAACCTACCTCTAACCCTAAACCAAAAACCAATTAACAATAATCCTGACCCTCTCCCTGGCCCAATCATAACGCGAACTCTGAACTTTGCCTATATCAGACCCTATACTTAAACCTGACCCTGGCCTTGACCTTAACACTGACCCTAACCCTGACTGTAAACCTAAATCTGACCCAATCCGTAAGCCTGAACAGAATCATAATCCTAAAGCTAACCCTGATCCTGAACCTAATCATAAAACAGAACCTCCAAAAGCTGAACTTACCGTAATCATGAACTTAACCCGGATCCTGACCCTAACCCTGACACTAAACCTGTCCGAAATCTAACCCTGACCCTGACATGAACCTTGCCCCCAAACCAAAACTTGAACCTTACCCTAAATCTGACCATGACCCTGAACCTGACCCTAAACCTAACCGTCACCCTAACACTGACCCTGTCCCTGACACTGACCGTAACGCTAACCCTGACAATACTGTGAGCCTGACCCTAAACCTAACCATGAAACTAACCCTAACCCTGACCCTTACCCTAAGACATCCGCTAACCCTGATGCCAACGACGTCTAACCCTAACCCTGACCATAAGAATTTCTTAACCCTAACCTAACCCTAACCCTAACCCTGTCCCTAAGACTTTCTTAACCCTAACCCTAACACTAACGTAGTCTCAGCTCTGTTCCCTCCAGCGGGGATAACAGCCTCGCCCAGGCCTCCTAGGGGCAGGTGGGAGGCTGTATGGGTGTCATTGGAGGGGCACTGCATTGAGTGGATTGGGAGCCCTGAGCAGCTTGGAACCGGCGGCTCAGGGAGCTCTGGTGCAGCAGGAAGTTTGGTAAGGAGCCCCCAGGCAGTGGTGACCTCACTTCCCACATGACAGTTCCCAACGGAATTGGAACCCACGTATCCAGGCAACCCAATACAGAGAAAAGCCCCCTGACCAGCTCATTTCTAGGCACATCCTAAAGGAAGCAACATGTTCTTCTGCTGTACTGAAGCCAAGAGGA
>NW_026749088.1:0-1821 GCF_022355385.1 Mustela nigripes
ATGGAGTTCATCCCCTGTCTCTTTTTTGAGACCTGATTCTTTCTTGGACTTTCGTGGGTAAGATGGATTGGGGGATACCTGTCTTTCTCCGGAGTCCAGATGGCTTTTGTAACTGTCACGAAAATAGACTACAAAATCGGCCATGGAGAATGCTACACTGACTCGCTTCTCAAACTGACTTGGTGAGAGACCCAGACGGCTACAGTATTTGGGGGAGCTGTGGATCCTCTTGGACCACTCATGACTACAACATCCAAGTGTAGATCAGGCAAGGTTTGGGGAGGAGGGGTTACTATGACCTCAAAGCTTTGTGACATCAGAGAAGCTTTCTTAACTGAGGCAGCAGTCCCTCTCTCATAACCTTTGAGTCCTATGGCTTTAGGTAGGAAGCCAGGGAAGGGCTAAAAAGAGCCCTGAGCCTGATCAAGAACTCAGGTTGTCTATGAGTTAATTTCCACTTCCCCTTTCTAGACAAATAGAAAAGAAAATTATGTACAGCATACCTTTTTTTTTTTTTTTTAGGCCAACATTTTTCCAGAGATGGCAAGGTTTTCCTATTTCCACTGCAATTTCTAGAGATACGAATAAACAGTGAGGCCCTGGGTATCATCAGCTCTCTGTGATGTTTGTCATCCTGTGGGAACAGAGTCCTTGCTCAGCATCTTTTACCTATGGGTCAGTAATGACTAAGGGACGGGAAGTCCTTTTTCAAGGATAAATGTATTATGCTGTCTGTGTCCTCATCTCCTCATGTTAAGAAACACTACTCATAAGGGATTAGGGCTCTGTCTACTTGGCTTTACCTTGGACAGCTTTTCAAATGCTTCAAGAAGATTGACATTCTGCATGATAACTAACCTTTAAGGAAGAACCCATGAGAGCACTCCTTGTCATCTTAGTTAACTCTACCTGCTGTGGTAAGGGGTATAGCCATGTTGACTACTTCTCATTAATCAGAGGAAAATGAACAGCTTATATGGATGGCCTGCAAGGCCCAATAGATCAGAACTGTGGATTGAGTTGCATTGCCCTCACAAGGACTATTGGATAAAGAAGGTGCAGTCCACATTGGCAACAGACTATTCCTCAGCCATCAGAGAGGATGAACCCCTGGTACTTGCATTGACATGAATGTCACAGGATGCCAAATGAAAAAGGCAAGCAGACAAAGGGAAATATAATATGGCTTCTCTCATATGTGCCCCAGGATGAATACCATGGGCCTTAGTAGAAAGAAGGGGAAATGGAAGGGGAAGAAGTCACAGAAGGAGATAAACCAGAAGTGACTCAGTACTCTGAGGTTACAGAAAAGAAAGACATGCAGGAAATGAGAGATCTGGCTAATGGGTGTTGAGGAGTTGTGGAACATCTTAGAGTTTTAGGATGAACTCTAGGTCATATATGGAACTAAAGCATCCGTGAATACTTGTCAAAATCGAATGACGGATGATAGGCCTATTTCCTCAACAGAACAAAAAATTAAAATAAAAACAAACTGGCCCTTTCAAAAGAAGGTAAAGATAGACAGAGAAAACGAAAAATTATATTTATATTATCTTTACTTATGAAAATGGCATGGAATTTGTTTCCTATAATGTCCTTATCTGAATTGGGTCTTCATATTTATAAATTACAGTCTACCTGCCTCCTCCATTTGTAGATTTGATGAGGAGAAATGACATTGCCTTCATCAAATGTCTAGAAATGTTGACCAGAAAAATGATTTGGATCTGACCTTCTGTGTGTTGGGAGGTGTTGGATTACTGCTTCAAATGCTTTAGTCACTACTAGAGAGCTAAGGTTTTGTAGGGTTCCTGACTT
>NW_026749089.1:0-1821 GCF_022355385.1 Mustela nigripes
AGAGCTACATCCACTCTTCTGTGAACTATTGTTCCTGCCATTACTGGGAAATCCTCTGCCCCCTGCATTTACCAAGACCTCCAACAAAAACAATTTTTTCTTGTGAAGAATCTTCCTCTTCCCATCACCTTCTAAAAAGAGGGAGTGGCTAACAAGGACTACATTCCAGAGGAAGCCCCAAATAACTGGAGAGGTGAACAGAACAACTACTTCTATAAGTCTTTCAACCAGAAGGCATGTCCTACTAAGATATTTCCCCATCTTTGAAGTACAGTTATGAAAATTGTTCAGAGACAGAGGAAAGTCAGGTCGAAAATTTCTAAAATAAAACAAAACAAAAACCAAACTTATAATTTTTAGTTTTTTTTAAATCGTACTAAAAATTATTTCATTTCTTCATATGTCCTAGAAATTAGGCTATGCCTACATTGCTATTTAAGATAAAATACATGTGGTGTAGTAGAAATGCTGTAGATACAGCCAAACCTATGTTGGGCCCTGCTTTTGCCATTGAACAAGTGATTCTGAGCCTGTACTTTTTACTATCTCCCTTTAAAAAGTTGTTCTGAGCCTCAGTTTCTTTATCTCTTAAATGGATATAATAAATCTTGCTTCAGATGGGTTTTTTTTCTAGTGTTTTTTAAAATACTTTTTTCTAGTATGTTTTTTAGTTGGAGAATATTAATTCTCTTCTTCGTCTTTCTTCTTAAGTTGTGCATTGTGTTTTCCTCTATGCTCTGCATATAATACCATTGGCAATTTCTGTCTCTAAGGCCTAAAATGAAGCAATTACTATTTTCTGTTTTTAAAAAAGTAACAGAATCGGTATTAAGTGAAAGATGTCATGTTTAGAAGCTCAGTAGATATGAGATCCAAAAGTAACCCCAAAAGTTAGTCTTTCCATCAGTTAGCGCCTCTTCACATGGGGGGACAAGGCTGTTGTAAGGAAGAGAGAGGCTGATGCAGAGTTGGTCATATAGGTAAGGTACAGTGAGTGAGAGCTTGGCATGGGGTGTACTGGTCCCAAACTCATATCCTAACACCTCACATAGGATGCCATCCCACTTAACCCTGTTCTCCACACAGGGACAGTCACATGGAAGTTGGTGGAGAGCTCATACCCTTTCAAGGGACATTCTGGCTTTGCCTGGAAAAGCACCACTGTAGTGGTCTCAGACGGTGGCCTCAGAAATAGCTGGCCCTGCAGTACCCACTTCCACCTAAGACCTCCATCCCTGTGAAAATGAGTTCCTGTCTGCAGCCCTAAACATATGTCCTATGAAGTAGGGTAATGGATTTTAAAGAACCTCTACATATGCAAAGCATTGATCCAGTTTGTATGACATCAGAACATAGTGCCACCCCTTCTGGATGCAACAACTCAGAGCTCCAACAAGACCTGAGAGTATGGTGTGATGACCGAGCTCTTTCACTTTGAATTTAGTTACCAGACACCAAAGATGGGGTTAATACAAACTCAGTAAATTTGTTGGTGATAAATTCCTGGCACAAATGCCACATACATTCCTGGGCCCAGGAATGCCAAAATGTTCAGGCAGTAAAGCAATGATGCAGTCAGTAATTAGGATCCAAACAATGCTAACATCGTACTTAATCAAATCCAGAAGTTCTACCTTATTTAGTCCTATTATAGCAATCAACTATTTGATTATTTCTATCTCAGGCTTAAACTCCCAGGCAAGTTATCCAGCTTACTACTGCCTAGACTTAAGATTCAAATGAATTTAGTATTGGCAGTCACTTTTAAGGTTAGATAGTTTTCTTCACTTCTGATACTTAAGATTAAAGATATTAAATTAC
>NW_026749090.1:0-1821 GCF_022355385.1 Mustela nigripes
AAAAGCACATCGAGATATCACCTTACACCAGTTGAATGACCAAAATTAGCAAGATAGGAAACGTGTGTTGGAGGGGATGTGGAGAAAGGGGAACCCTCCTACACTGTTGATGGGAATGCAAATTGGTGCAGCCTCTTTGGAGAACGGTATTGAGATTTCTCAAGAAATAAAAAATGGAGCTTCGCTATGATTCTGCAGTGAAAAGAAGGGTCATCTGTAACCCAAAGTTTATAGCAGCAATTCCCACGGTCGCCAAACTGTGGAAAGATCCAAGATACCTTCAAGGGATGAATAGATAAGGAAGATATGGTTCATATAGTGTATGGAGTATTTTGCCTCCATCAGAAAGGATTAATACCCAACTTTTATAGCAACATGGACGGTACTGGAAGAGATTATTCTAGTGAAGTAACTCAAGCAGAGAGAGTCAAGTATCATATGGTTTCACTTACTTCTGGAGCATAACAAATAACATGTAGGACTTGAGGAGTTAGAGAGTAGAAGGGAGTTGAGGGAAATAAAAGGAAGTGAACCATGAGAGACTATGGACTCCGAAAAACAATCTTTGGGGTTTGAAGTGGCAGGGGGTGTGAGGTTGGGGGAACCAGGTGGTGGATATTATAGAGGCCATGTATTATATGCAGCACTGGGTGTGGTGCAAAAATAATGAATATTGTTATGCTGAAAATTTTTAAAAAATAGAAAAAAGAATGGGCTTTTTGAGTACAGAGAAGAAGAGAGATATCTAGATCCAATGCAAAATGGAAGAATCAACTGATGCCGAAGGCAAAGAAGAAATGATCATGACCGGGCAATCAAAGTGGAACCTGTACATGTAACACGACCGCAAAAAGATGGAAAGCAGCAGCCAGGACACTCACTGTACATCAGAAAAACACAGAAGGCATTAGGGAGTCTTGAACCACAGAGATAAAAGTGATAAAAGTAAAATAATATAAATTAATAAAATAAAATAAAGAGTCTCTGATGAAAGGATTGGTAACAGACTGCAGGTAAATCTCAAGAACCTGGAAGAAGCAGAGGATCAAACTAGTGTCCTGGATGACAAAAACTGGAAAATAAGGAAGCAAAGCCAATGAAAAAGTGAAGAATGATGGAACATGACAATGAGATTAGGGAAATCATCAGGTCCAAGGAATGAAAAAAGGTGTTTATTGTAGGAGACCTAGGAGCGAGAGAAGAAAGAGGGCCAAATATTTCTTTGAGAAATCAGAACTGAAATTGTCCCTCATCTGGGAGCAGAAACCGAGATCCATATTAAGAGTCAGAGAGGTGTCCCATAACCATCAACAGAAGTAGAGCAACAGAAGACATAGTGTCATTCCCCCTGCCAAGCTAGCAATGGTGGGATACTCTTTACCCAACTATGTTTCTGGAAGTAGTGTGTACATAGCCAAGTCACTTACTTCAAAACAAGTCATTGCAGGTCTAGAGGCAGGTCATATAGAGCAAGCAACGCCTGACCAAGCATTTTCTGAACAATACAGAGAAGTGGTTCTTGTCTAGAATGGTGAGGTATTAAAAAGACAAAAGTTTGGGCCACTGTGTGTCTATCAATTCAGAGGCGGGCATTACTCATCTCATGATCCAAGGGTCATGGCCTCGATTCTGGTCTCAGAGTATGCTAAGAGGCAAGTCTGATCCCCCCTCTCCAGTGCCACTACCTGAGGGTAATCTCTCTGTTTCTCTGTCAAATATGTGCATGTGCATCATTTGATAAAAAACAAATACAAAAACATTTTACAAGGATTGACTGAGGCCAGAGGATGGTTTATTTAATTTAGAACTAGGTCCCCATGG
>NW_026749091.1:0-1820 GCF_022355385.1 Mustela nigripes
GAATATCCATTAGTTCCAAAGCAGGGGGCCAAATATAAAATACTAAGACTTAGATTCCTCTTAGTCCCAAATTTAACAGCCCTTTCATGTCTATATTCCTTGTTACCAAGGAATATAGACACTTCACTCTTAGGGACATACATTCCAGCTCCTTCAGTATATTCCTCCACTGATTCCCAAGACCCATTTGCCTTCACTTTGGAAAATCAATAATGTGTTTGGACTGTTATGACTAAGGTATTAAATGCAAATTTAAAGGATTTTATTTTCCCACATAATTCAACACTCCTTCAATATGTAGATAAATACATAGATTCAATATCAGTAGAAATGATAATTCACTGACAGATATGCAAATACCTATTAGAAGCTCTGGCGTGAAAGGGGTATAAAGTTTTGAGAAACAAAATACAATACTGCAGTCCTTAGGCTCATTATTTAGAACAAAATATCTTTCTTAAGGGAAAAACTTTGTCCCAAGAGTGTACCAAGGTCATTCTGAATTAGCCTGTATTTGAAATGAACAGCTGAATTCCAATCTTTCTGGGACTGATTAGCTATTGTAGAATGTTGATTCCTGATTTCTCTACTACAACATCTCCTTTATGATCATGGAAACAGTGTCTGAATCCATACAATGGGTCTCAATTTGTGAAAGGCATTTGAATCCTTAAAAATTTCCCTTTCCTCTACTTTCAATTTGATACTCTTAAATTCCTTTGCCCTTTTCTCTATTTGTTTGCAAGAGAGGACATACTTAAAACATCTCAGAAACATACTTGGAATCAGAGGCACATTGGACACTTACCCTCATTCTAGTTCTGTGCTCAAACCACAATTTATATGCTAGTCACACTCGAATATTTATATATCCCATGTTATCCAAATTTTTCTTCTGACCAAAATGTGCAACATTTTTCAACCTTTTCCCTTCTCTAGTGAAATCCTTATTGCTTCTACATCTAACATTATTTTCTGCCCTTTCTCACATTCCTAAACAGTGCTTTCAAAATTTTAATCCCACTAACCTTTCTCTTCTAATTGAAGGGTGATCACATGAAAAGCATTGCAGCCACTGAAACTTCAACCCATCCCCACCATGGTCTTGCTGAAATTCCTCTTGTAGATCCAGATCTCATTCTCTCTGCTGATGGTTCATACCTCCATACACCAAAACGGTGTTTCCAGGTAAAATACACCATCACAAACTTCCAAAACCCTGTAGAATATGAACCTCTACCCAATGCAAAATCAGCAAAGAGAGCAAAATTCATGGATATTGCTAGAGCCTGCACTTTAGCTAAAGATAGGAAAATTAATCCACATGCAGTGGATAAGCTTGGAGTACTACATGACTTTGGTGTGTTATGGGAAGCCAAGGGATGTATGAGTGCAGCTGGAAAACCAGTCAAAATTCCACCAGTATTCTTCAAAGAGCTGGAGCAAATAATCCAAAAATTTGTATGGAGTCAAAAGAGACCCCAAATCGCTAAGGAAATGTTGAAAAACAAAAACAAAACTGGCGGGATCATGTTACCTGATTTCAAACTTTACTACAAAGCTGTGATCACCAAGACAGCATGGTACTGGCATAAAAACAGACACATAGACCAGTGGAACAGAGTAGAGAGCCCAGATATGGACCCTCAACTCTATGGTCAAATAACCTTCGACAAAACAGGAAAAAATACACAGTGAAAAAAGACAGTCTCTTCAATAAATGGTGCTGGGAAAACTGGACAGCTATATGTAGAAGAATGAAACTCGACCATTCTCTTACACCATACACAAAGATAAACTCAAAATGGATGAAAGACCTC
>NW_026749092.1:0-1820 GCF_022355385.1 Mustela nigripes
GTTCACAGCCCAGTTTAAGGCTGGTTAAGTGGGATCGGGTGTAGGGTCTACACCCTTCTGCCCAGGGTTTATCCTGAGACCCTGAACGGATGGGTCCATGACCCAGGAGCGGGGCTAATCCTAACAGTAACCACTAACCCTGACCCTGACCCTGACACTGACTGTGAGCCTGACCCAAAAGCTGACCCAAGCCCTGACCCTGACCCCGAACCTGACCCTGACTGTGATCCAGACCAGAACCCTAAACCTAAACCTAAGCCTGACAATGACCCTGATGTGGACCCTGAACCTAAACCTAACTCCGACATTAACGTAACCATGAGTCAAACCTAACCAGGACCCTGACCCTGACCCTAATTCTAACCCTGACGCTGACCTATCCCGGACCCTAACCCTACCCCAGACCGTGACAGTGTGCTTGACCCTAACACTAAACCTAATGGTAACTCTAACCATGACCCCAAAAAGGACCCTGAACCTACACCTCATGCTGACCCTGAACCTAACACTAACCCCTATCCTAAACCAAACCTAACCTTGACCTTACGCTGTCTAACCCTAACACTAACCGTAACCATAACTCTACTTCTAACTCACCCAAAGCCCAATCCCAAACCCTACCGCCAAACATAACTGTGACACTGAACAGAACATTGACCCTATACCAAAGCCTTACCCTCAACCTGACCTTGGCCCTGACCATTACCTGACCCTTACTCTGAACCTAATCCTAACCTTGACACTAACTCTGAACACTACATAGCCCTGTCCTTGACCCGAATGTGGACTTTAAACCAATACCTGAAACTGACCCTAAAAAAGACACTGGTGCTAAACTTCACCCTGACCCTGACACAGACCAAGACGATAATCTAACCCTGATCCTTACAGTGACCACGACAGTCAACGGAACACTAAACCTGACCCTGACTGTGAGACTGAACCTAACTCTGACCCTAAATGTAACCCTGACCCTGACACTAACATGGGCCAACCCCCAAATCCTATCTCTGAACCTAACCCTAACACTAACAACTAACCCTACCACGGACCCTGACCCTAACAAGTTCTAACCCTAACTGTCAACCTAACGCTAAACTTAGACCTAACCCTAAACATTAACAATAACCCTGACCCTATTCCTGACTCTGATCATAACCCTAACCCTGAACTTTGCCTATACCAGAACCTGACCCTAAACCTGACCCTGGCCCTGACCCTAAACCTAACCATGACCCTAACAATGACCACTACATAATCTTGTCCCTGACCCGAATGGGGACTTTAAACCAATACCTGATCCTGACCGTAAACCAGACACTGGCCCTAGACTTCACCCTGACCCCGACCAAGTCGAAGGCCAGAAACGTAACCCTGACCCGAACAGTGACACTGACCCTGAACCTAACACTAACCTGGACACTGAATGGGAGCCTGAACCTATCTCTAACCCTAAGCGTAATTCTGACCCTGACACTAACGTGGGCCCTGACCCGAAACCTAATGCTGAAACTAACCCTAAATCTAACCCCTAACATTATCCCTGACAGTGACCCTACCCCAGTCTAAACCTAACCCACAACCTACCTCTAACCCTAAACCTAACGCCACTTTAACAATAATCCTGACCCTCTCTCTGACCCTGATCATAACCCTAACCCCGAACATTGCCTACGTCAGAACTTAACCTTAAAACTGACCCTGGCCTTGACCTTAATACTGACCCTAACGCTGACTGTAAACCTAACACTGACCCAATCCGTGATCCTGAACAGAGTAGTAACCCTAAAGCTAACCCTGATCCTGAACCTACTCATAAA
>NW_026749093.1:0-1819 GCF_022355385.1 Mustela nigripes
ATTTTATTTATTTATTTATTTATTTATTTTTTAAGATTTTATTTATTTATTTGACAGAGAGAGATCACAAGTAGGCAGAGAGAGATAGAGGGAAGCAGGCTCCCTGCTGAGCAGAGAGCCCGATGCGGGACTCGATCCCAGGACACTGAGATCGTGACCTGAGCCGAAGGCAGCGGCTCAACCCACTGAGCCACCCAGGCACCCTTTTATTTATTTATTTGACAGAGATCACAATTAGGCAGAGAGACAGGCAGGGATGGGGTGGGGCAGAGAGTAGGCTCCCTGCTGAGTGTAGAGGTGGGGCTCCATCCTAGGGCCCTGAGCAGAAGGCAGAGGCTTTAACCCACTGAGCCACCCAGGCGCCCGTATTTAATTTATTTTTAAAACTTTATTTTTTAAAGATTTTATTATTTATTTATCAGAGAGAAAGAGAGCACATAACTCGAGGGGAGCACCAGGCAGAGGGAGAAGCAAGCTACTCCGTGGGGAGTCTCCTCCAGTAGCCTTCCACTGTGCTGGTGATATGTCTCTTACTTTCTTGCTCTTCCAAACAAAGAAAATAAAAGCTTAAAAAAAATTACTGTTGTAAAAATCCCTTTCACACAGTTTCTGAATGTAATATCTCTTGCTAAAAAAAGATTTCCATTGTGAATTATGGTTGGAATTATGTACTCTTAAATTACTGTTTATACCTACTATTCTCCTCAAATGGAATGAACTTGAAAGAAATATAGTACATCTTAGTTTATTAAATGTACTGATGAAAATATTGCGGGTTAAGCCAGTGGCCATTAAATATAATTGCATGGCTCCATGAAACCTCTTTTTAGGATAAATCTTCCTAGAATTGTAGTTTTCTTAATAGTTCCCAGTGGAAAATTCAATCTAAGGCCATGAAACCATGATTCTCTAATTTCAGAGTGTACAAGAAACCTAAGGTTGTGTTAAATAATCAATAAGACCCATATACAGGTTTTTGGACTCAATTAGTGATAAAGACTGAGGATTTGCATTTCCAAATGGAATAGGTAACTGATGCCTCTTTTTTTTTTTCTTTAAGATTTTATTTATTTATTTATTTGACAGCTCAGAAGTAGGCAGAGAGGCAGGCAGAGAGAGAGGAAGGGAAGCAGGCTCCCTGCTGAGCAGAGAGCCTGATGTGGCTCCATCCCAGGACCCCGAGATCGTGACCTGAGCTGAAAGCAGAGGCTTTAACCCTCTGAGCCACCCAGGCATCTAACTGATTCCTCTTAGTATGGAATTATACTTTGAGAAATGTTGACCTAGAAATTGTTTTTATTTTTTCTTAGCTCAATATTTACATCATTTGACTATTAATTTATTAGCATGTATTTTTTTCCTTTTAAGACCTTAAACATTCTCGGGACGCCTGGGTGGCTCAGTGGGTTAAGCAGCTGCCTTCCGGCTCAGGTCATGATCCCAGCGTCCTGGGATCGAGTCCCACATCGGGCTCCTTGCTCAGCAGGGAGCCTGCTTCTCCCTCTACCTCTGCCTGCCATTCTGTCTGCCTGTGCTCGCTCTCTCCCCCTCTCCCTCTGATAAATAAATAAAATCTTTAAAAAAAAAAAAAAGACCTTAAACATTCTCTTAAATTTGAACTTAAAAAAATGGATGACTTCAATTTAGATTACTTTCAGGTTCATTTTCAGGTTATGAACAAAAATTAAAAAAATTAAAATTAAAAATTAAAGCCTTGCTTTAATAATACCATACTAAAGTAGTATTTCCATTTTCTTTCTTTTTTTTTTTTTAAGATTTTATTTATTTATTTGACAGAGAGAGATCACAAGTAGGCAGA
>NW_026749094.1:0-1819 GCF_022355385.1 Mustela nigripes
GCAACCCGTTTCAAAGTACTACATTTACAAAGATTCTTGTTCCGCACGTTACACGCAAGTAAAATTTACTTTTTTCCTTGACATCCTGAAACTTAAATACTATGATGTAAAGTTAAGAATACTTAAATACTGGGTGCCTTGGTGGCTCAATCAGTTAAGCGGCTGCCTTTGGCTCAGGTTATGATCTTAGGGTCCTGGGATAGAGTCCCACATTGGGCTCTCTGCTCAGTGGAGAGCCTGCTTCCACTCTCCCTCTACCTGCTGCTCTGCCTACTTGTCCTCTCTCTCTCTGTCAAATAAATAAAATCTTTAAGAAAAAAGAATACTTAAATACTATGATATAAATTCAGTGTTCCCTATATTATATAATAAGAGGATAAAAGAGGGAAGAAAACATTTTTTTAAAAGATTATTTATTTATTTGACAGACAGAGATCACAAGTAGGCAGAGGCAGGCAGAGACAGAGGAAGGGTAGCAGGCTCCCTGCTGAGTAGAGAGCCCAATTCGGGGCTCGATCTCAGGACCCTGAGATCATAACCCGAGCAGAAGGCAGAGGCCTTAACCCTCTGAGCCACCCAGATGCCCCGAAAACAGATACTTTATGCACGCAAACTGAAAAACATAGCGATAATAAATGAAGGAAAAAATGCTCATGTCAATTACAATCCGTTTCTGTAACTGATCACATAGCCATAGCTGGTATTCATAATCCTGCACAATTACACTTTAAAAAATTTTATTTATTTATTTGACAGACAGATATCACAAGGCATAGAGACAGGCGGGGGATAGGGGAAGCAGGCACCCCGTCAAGCAGAGAGCCCGATGTGGGGCTCAATCCCAGGACCCTGGGATCATGACCTGAGCCGAAAGCAGATGCTTTAACCCACTGAGCAACGCAGGCACCCCCACAATTACACTTTTATGATGTTTCTAAAATAGTCAAATTCATAGAATCAGAGAGTGCAATGGTAGTTGCCAGGGCCTGAGGGGAGGACAAAATAGAAAGTCACTAATCAATGGGCATAAAGTTTCAAATAAGCAATACTAATAAGTTCTAGAGACTTGACAAACAACATTGTACCTATAGTCCACAATAATGTATACTAAAAAAAGTATTAAGAGAATAGATCTCATTTTAAGTGTTATTAAAATAGAATAAGATTTTTAAAAGAGATGCTCTTCAAATATAAAAACAGAAAAATCAAAAGTAAAAGGATGTATAAATATATGCCATAAAGAGAGAAGGCATAGGGAAGCTGGAATGGTTCTTCTTTTTTTTTTTTTAAATGATTTTATTTATTTATTTGACAGAGATTTAAGTAGGCAGAAAGGCAGGCAGAGAGAGAGGAGGAAGCAGGCTCCCTGCTGAGCAGAGAGCCCGATTCGGGGCTCCATCCCAAGACCGTGAGATCATGACCTGAGCAGAAGTAGAGGCTTAATCCACTGAACCACCTAGGCACTCCAGGAATGGTTATTTAGATATCAGAAAAATTATAATCATGCTGGATATTTTAACATCACTCTCTTGGAAAACTGAAATGTGCTCAATATCTTTCATCATTAGTTAATTATAAATTATTATTTTTTAAAAGATTTTATTTATTTATTTGACAGACAGAGAGCATAAGTAGGCAGAACAACAGGCAGAGGGAGAGGGAGAAGCAGGCTCCCCACTGAGCAGGACCCTGGGTAGGATGACCTGAGCTGAAGGCAGATGCTCCGCCTACTGAGCCACACAGGTGCCCCAGTTAGCTGCAAATTACAACAACAGTGAAGTATGCCTATATAGCCACTCAATGTAGAATGGTTAAGAGA
>NW_026749095.1:0-1819 GCF_022355385.1 Mustela nigripes
TTCCTGCTTTGTCGAAGATTAGTTGACCATAGATTTGAGGGTCTATTTCTGGGCTCTCTATTCTGTTCCATTGATCTATGTGTCTGTTTTTGTGCCAGTACCATGCTGTCTTGATGATGACAGCTTTGTAATAGAGCCTGAACTCCGGAATTGTGATGCCACCAATGTTGGCTTTCTTTTTCAATATCCCTTTGGCTATTCGAGGTCTTTTCTGGTTCCATATAAATTTTAGCATTATTTGTTCCATTTCTTTGAAAAAGATGGATGGTACTTTGATAGGAATTGCATTAAATGTGTAGATTGCTTTAGGTAGCATAGATATTTTCACAATATTTATTCTTCCAGTCCAGGAGCATGGAACATTTTTCCATTTCTTTGTGTCTTCCTCAATTTCTTTCATGAGTACTTTATAGTTTTCTGAGTATAGATTCTGTGCCTCTTTGGTTAGGTTTATTCCTAGGTATCTTATGGTTTTGAGTGCAATTGTAAATGGGATTGTCTCCTTAATTTCTCTTTCTTCTGTCTTGCTGTTGGTGTAGAGAAATGCAACTGATTTCTGTGCATCGATTTTATATCCTGACACTTTACTGAATTCCTGTACAAGTTCTAGCAGTTTTGGAGTGGAGTCTTTTGGGTTTTCCACATATAGTATCATATCATCTGCGAAGAGTGATAATTTTACTTTTTTGTCGATTTGGATGCCTTTAATTTCCTTTTGTTGTCTGATTGCTGAGGCTAGGACCTCTAGTACTATGTTGAAAAGCAGTGGTGATAATGGACATCCCTGCCGTGTTGCTGACCTTAGCAGCAAAGCTTTCAGTTTTTCTCCATTGAGAATGATATTTGCGGTGGGTTTTTCATAGATGGCTTTGATGATATTGAGGTATGTGCCCTCTATCCCTACACTTTGAAGAGTTTTGATCAGGAAGGGATGCTGTACTTTGTCAAATGTTTTTTCAGCATCTATTGAGAGTATCATATGTTTCTTGTTCTTTCTTTTATTGATGTGTTGTATCACATTGACTGATTTGCGGATGTTTTACCAACCTTGCAGCCCTGGAATAAATCCCACTTGGTCGTGGTGAACAATCCTTTTAATGTACTGTTGAATCCTATTGACTAGTATTTTGTTGAGTATTCTTTGGTGTTAGTTGTGATCTCTTCTCTTTCTTTCATGATTTTATTTATTTGGGTCCTTTCTCTTTTCTTTTTGATAAGTCGGGCCAGGGGTTTATCAATTTTATTAATTCTTTCAAAGAACCAGCTCCTAGTTTCATTGATTTGTCCTATTGTTTTTTTTGGTATCTATTTCATTGATTTCTGCTCTGATCTTCATGATTTCTCTTGTCCTGCTGGGCTTAGGGTTTCTTTCTTTTCTTTCTCCAGCTCCTTTAGGTATAGGGTTAGGTTGTGTACCTGAGACCTTTCTTGTTTCTTGAGAAAGGCTTGTACCGCTATATATTTTCCTCTCAGGACTGCCTTTGTTGTGTCCCACAGATTTTGAAAGGTTGTATTTTCATTATCATTTGTTTCCATGATTTTTTTCAATTCTTCTTTAATTTCCCGGTTGACCCATTCATTCTTTAGAAGGATGCTGTTTAGTCTCCATGTATTTGGGTACTTTTCAAACTTCCTTTTGTGGTCAGTTCTAGCTTTAGAGCATTGTGGTCTGAAAATATGCAGGGAATAATCCCAATCTTTTGATACCACTTCAGTCCTGATTTAGGACCAAGGATGTGATCTATTCTGGAGAATGTTCCATGTGCACTAGAGAAGAATGTGTATTCTGTTGCTTTGGGATGAAATGTTCTGAATATAT
>NW_026749096.1:0-1819 GCF_022355385.1 Mustela nigripes
ATGCTGAGTGAAATAAATCAAGCAGAGAGAGTCAATTATTATATGGTTTCACTTATTTGTGGAACATAACAAATAATAAGGAGGACAAGGGGAGATGGAGAGGAGAAGGGAGTTGAGGGAAATTGGAAGGGGGGGTGAACCATGAGAGACTATGGACCCTGAAAAACAATCTGAGGGGTTTGAAGGGGCGGGGGGTGGGAGGTTGGGGGAGCCAGGTGGTGGGTATTAGGAAGGGCATGGATTGCATGGAGCACTGGGTGTCGTGCAAAAACAATGAATACTGTTATGCTGAAAAGAAACAAAAAAAAATTTTTTAAATTGGCAGAAGACAATAACACTCATTTTTCCAAAGAGGACATACAGAAGGCTAACAGACACTTAAAAAGATATTCAACATCACTCATCATCAGGGAAATACAAATAAATGAATAAGTAAATAAATAAATATCACTGTGAGAATGATTTCACACCTGTCAGAATGGTTAGCATTAACAACATGGGAAACAATAGATGTTGGCGAGGATACAGAGGAAAGGAAACCTTTTTACACTGTCGGTGGGAATGCAAACTGGGGCAGTCATTCCAGAGAACAGAATGGAAGTTCCTCAATAAGTTAAAAATAGAACTACTCTACAATCTACTCTACTCTACAATCCAGCAATTGCACTGTTAGGTATTTACCCAAAAGATACAAAAATACAGTTTTGAAGGGTGCATGAACCTCAATGTTTATAGAAGCATTACTAATGACAGTCAGACTATGGAAAGAGCCCACATGTTCATCAACTGATGAATAGATAAAGATGTGGTATTTATGTACAATGGAACATTACTCAGCCATCAAAAAGAATGAAATCTTGTTATTTGCAGTGACATGGATGGTGCTAAAGTATATGTATATGCTAAATGAAATAAGTCAGTCAGAGAAAGACACACCACATGATTTTACTCATAGGTGGAATTTAGTTAAAAAAAACAACAACAACAACAAACAAACCAGATGGCCTGTGGAAGGGGTGAAAAGAAAAGGAGAGAGTGGGAGGAAAACCACAAGACACTTTGTTTTCCTGTTTCTTTCTTTTTTATTTCTTTTCAGTGTAACAGTATTCATTGTTTTTGCATGACACCCAGTGCTCCATGCAATCCGTGCTCTCCTTAATACCCACCACCTGGCTCCCCCAACCTCCCACCCTCCAACCCCTCCAAAACCCTCAGGTTGTTTTTCAGAGTCCATAGTGTCTCATGGTTCACCCCCCCCCTTCCAATTTCCCTCATCTCCCTTCTCCTCTCCATCTCCCCTTGTCCTCCTTGTTATTTGTTATGTTCCACAAATAAGTGAAACCATATAATAATTGACTCTCTCTGCTTGATTTATTTCACTCAGCATAATCTCTTCCAGTCCCATCCATGTTGCTATAAAATTGGGTATTCATCCTTTCTGATGGAGGCATAATACTCCATAGTGTATATAGACCACATCTTCCTTATCCATTCATCCATTGAAGGGCATCTTGGTTCTTTCCACAGTTTGGCGACCGTGGCTATTGCTGCTTTGAACATTGGGGTACAGATGGCCCTTCTTTTCACTACACCTGTATCTTTGGGGTAAATAGCCAGTAGTGCAATTGCAGGTCATAGGGGAGCTCTATTTTTAATTTCTTGAGGAATCTCCACACTGTTCTCCAAAGTGGCTGCACTGACTTGCATTCCCACCAACAGTGTAAGAGGGTTCCCCTTTCTCCACATCCTCTCTAACACACGTTGTTTCCTGCCTAGCTAATTTTGGCCATTCTAACTGGTGTAAGGTGATATCTCAATG
>NW_026749097.1:0-1819 GCF_022355385.1 Mustela nigripes
AAAGGGCATTAGTGCCCAGGTCAGCCTATATTTTTGGGGTACAGCCGAATGGCGTGCAGGTTGATACTCATTTGGGGTTTCTGGGTAGCCACAGAGGGCAAAGTTTTTCTTCTTGATTGCAGGTAGAGTGCTGCATTGTAGTCTGGATTGCTCCCAAAATGGAGGGCGTGCGGTCCAGGAGAGTGAGGACGGAAGTCTGAGAACACTAGCTATGCTTAGGTTTTGGGGTGAGGGCACAGCAGGTACACTTTGAAGGGCTTAATCAAGATCTCGTGCACCTGAAGTCAAGGCGAAGATCAGCCGCTGGCCCAGGTTGGAGTTTCTTTCCGTGATCTGACTTCTTGAAGATTGGGGGCATCATGTGACCTTGGAAGCTTTCCATGATATGAGTTGTGAGGTGGTCCATGCACAAGGACTCCTGTGGGACAGTCGAGACCTGTTGGATGGCTCAAGGATGTCCCATAAGGAACGACGCAAGAGCAGGATTCTAAAGGTTCTAAGGATCTCTAAGGAGAGATGCCTAGAAACCAAAGCAATGGATCCGATAGGTGCCTATGGGCCTGTTCGTTCCTTTTTACCTCTGGGGACATCAGTCTATGGGTCTGAGTGCAGGTAGGTGCTCAGATGGTCCCAGATTGCCCCTGTTCATCCTGGGATGCCACAAATATTGGGATGGCCTCAGGTACTTTGGAGGTTTATACTATTAGTAGGCTTGTGGCCATTGGCATGGGCACATACAATTCCCTTGGAGAGGGCAAGCCCAGTCTTTATGTTTGGCTCCAGGGGCCTGAGCCTGTAGGGTTTGTAGGCCAGGGCTGTTTGGACAGTTGCCTGAAAACACAAACTCGGCTTATGTTTTGGGTCATAGGTATGGCAGGACTGATCTACAGACCATGAGGAGAACTCTTCAGGATATGAAAAAGGGCGAGTGTGTGGCTCTTGCTCAAGTTTTTGTCTCTAGATATCGTGTCACTCATGGTCGTGAAATTTCCGGGTGACTTCATGGGAAATGTACGAGTCTTACTCTCTGGGTTTTGGCCCCGTCGAAAGAGTTTGGGGTCATTCTGTGGGATGGAAGAAGTCCGTTGTTCTGTTGTTGTTGATTTGTTTTGTTTTGTTTGTCAACCTCAGGTGCCCCAACAAATGAGGGATTCCAGAGAAGAGCCGTGGGGAGGGGCGACTGGACAACCAGAAATCTGGTTAAAAATTGGGGCCTAGGGACATGTCAAGCCCATTATGACATCTAATTTTCCAGCCACTGAGAGGACATACTAGAGGACAGGACTCATGGTGAGGGTCACAATGCGTGTTTATGCCCTCGTCGCATTCAAGAATGGGCACGGCCTCAGGGTTAATGCTGGTTTCTCCTACACTGAACGTTGGACAACATGCCAAACACAAGGTTTCTTGCCCTGCATAAGGAAGATTTCTGATTTCTGCATCACAGTCCCCCATGGGCAGTGATTGGAGATAAGGTCTAGGTTCTGAAGCCTGAAAACTGAGGTACGGAAGAGATGATGACCTAAGGCAATGTCGGGTCTGAGGTGCTCAGTGTGCGGTCAGCTGTCTGTGTGTTGGTCTCAAGGTCCGGGCTCAGGTCGTCAGAGTGTGCATTAGTGCCCAAGTTAGTCTATATATTTTGGGTGCCTTCGAGTGCCGTGTGGGTTCTTATCTGAAGAACTCTTCAGGATATGAAGAATGAGCGAGTCTGAACGCGTGCTCAGGCTTTTGTCTCTGGATTTTGTATCAGCGATGGCCGTGGAATTCTGGGGAGGCCTCATGGGCCATGGACGAATCTTGCTCTCTGTGGATTTGGCCC
>NW_026749098.1:0-1819 GCF_022355385.1 Mustela nigripes
AAAAAATGCTGAACATCACTCAGCCTCAGAGAAATGCAAATCAAAACCACAAGGACTGACCATTTCATACCAGTGGAAAGGGCTACAATTTAACAACTCAGGGAACAACAGATGTTGGTCAGGTGGTAGAGTAAGGGAACCCTCGAATGCTGTTGGTGGAATAATGCAAACCGGTCAGCCCCTCTGGAAAAGAGTAGGGAGTTTCCTCAGAAAGTTAAAAAGCATAGAGCTACCCTATAACCCAGCAATTGCACTAGTAGATATTCATTCAAAGAATACAAACATAGTGATATGAAGGGATACATGCACCCTTATGTTCCTAGCAGCAATGTGTCCACAATAGCCAAACTATGGAAAGACGTGAGACGTCTATGAACAGATGAGTGAGTAAAGAAGATGTGGCGTATATATACTCAACCATCAAAAAGAATGAAATTCTGCCATTTGCCATGATGTGGATGGAACTTAACGGATATTTTACCCAGTGAAATAAGTCAGTCAGAGAAGGACAAATACCATCTGATTTCACTCATGTGGAATTGAAGAAACAAAACAGATGAGCATGGAGGAAGGGAAGGAAAAGAGGAAAACAGTGAGACAAACCATAGGAGACTCTCAACTATAGGGAAGAAACTGGTTAGCTGAAGGGGAGGTCGGTGGGGGATGGGGTAACTGGGTGATGGGCATTAAGAAAGGCACTCAAGGTAATGAGGACTGGGTGTTGTATGCAACTGATGAATCACTGAATTCTTCCTCTGAAACTAAAAATACAGTATATGTTAATTAAATTGAATGTAAATAAAAAAAGAAATAGATGAAGTTTCCTAATATGTTCTTTTTTTTCCCCATTTCATCTTGTTTCTTTTCAGTGTTCCAAGATTCATTGTTTATGCACCACACCCAGTGTTCCTTGCATTACGTGCTCTCCTAATACCCAGCAACAGTCTCACCTAGCCCCCCATCCCACTCCCCTCCAAAACCCTCAGTTTGTTTCTCAGAGTCTACAGTCTCTCATGGTTATTCTTAAGAACATCTGCAACAATACAGTGTCTTTGACTCTTTCTGAATCTTTTCAATGTAGCACCAATGAATACTACATTCAATCTAGTATCCTTTTTGGCTCCAGTTGCGTTAAAGAAGAACAGGTCCTAGGAGGATCCTTCTTCTGCCTGGTGACTACGAAGCAAAACCTTTCAGAGATTTCCAGAATGACTGTGTATGCGACTTAGTTGATTGGGTGAAGAAGGGACAGAATGCTATTAAAGACAGGAGGAGGTAGCAGTAGGCAGGGGGCAGAGGAGCCCTCAGGAGAAAGAAAGGAGCTAATGAATCCTGGATCCTTCACCCTCCAGAGCTTTGCCACCATGTGAAGCCACTGTCCCAAAGCCACAGTCACGTGGAAAGAGCCCCTGTTCCAGACCTGCCAGTTTCTTGACACCATCTGAGGGCAGGGAAGGCAAGCTTGGGAGGTAAAAGGAGGGCCTGGAGAAGCAGGAAATTAGATGGGAAATAAGGTATACCTGCAAATTGAGGGTGAATTTGAGATCCGTTCCACCATAATAGGCTGTTCCACACTGGCTAGACTCAGTAGTTGAGATCTGTACTTGATCCTTGTGTCATCTGTATTTTATGGACCTAGCAGGTCCATAATACTTATTACAAACATGTAAGTCTTCATTTCTAGGGCAAACGAGATATTAGGTTTCAAATAATTGATTTCCATGTGAACTTTCTAAGTGTCAGTAGATTATAAGTTCAACTAAGAAAGTAAGTCTAGAAGTCATGTGATGTCTTACTGGGTCTGTTTTTAATCCTTTAG
>NW_026749099.1:0-1819 GCF_022355385.1 Mustela nigripes
AAATGGGAGCTCTAGCGGAATGTCAGATGAAGATGCTGTGGACCTCGACTTCCCATGTCATAGTGACGTTAGCCTGAAGATGCTCTTTTGACCCTGCGAACCCTGCTTTTTACCATTCACTGACTTTTAAAGCTGGAGGAACACGTGGAGGCTCTCTGTTCACCCCTGAATGTTACAGATTAGGGAAAGGAGCCCTAGAGAAACAACTGACTGCACAGCCTACCTCATTGGCTCTCACCTGTGTTCTCCAAGAGCGAGGCGGGGTGCCCTCTCCAAGGGCCATTGTGTGAGTCTACCCTGGGCCTTCTCATGCCTTTTGAGAACTGTCAAGAAGATGTGCATATAAATTAAACATCATTTTTTTAATATCTGACTCACCAACAGGCAGTAATAGCTACGTCTATTTTTTTGCCCATCATAGTAACCACAATACCTGATTTCTAATAGGTATCTCTTGTATATTTATTTATTGTTTTTTGATTTTTTAAAAATTTATTTTCAGCATAATGGTATTCATTATTTTTGCACCACACCAGTGCTCCATGCAATTCGTGCCCTCTCTAATACCCACCACCTGGTTCCCCGATCTCCCACCCCCCTCCCCTTCAAAACCCTCAGATTGTTTTTCAGTGTCCATAGTCTCTCATGGTTCACCTCCCCTTCCAATTTCCCCCAACTCCCTTCTCCTCTCTATCTCCCCATGTCCTCCATGCTATTTGTTATGCTCCACAAATAAGTGAAACCATATGATAATTGACTCTCTCTGCTTGACTTATTTCACTCAGCATCATTCTTGCTACCATCAGTGAGATCCTTGTTGGTTAGTTGTCAGCTAATTTGGGGTGGCCTATGCCTTGCTTGGAGTCCCCAGTCCAGGAGAGGTGAGGTGGCTTTGGGAGGAAGGGACCTCCTGGGACAGTAGAGCCCTGCCTGCTGTTTCCTGGGACCTGTAAAAATAAACATTTTAATGCTTCCAAATGATTTTACTTCAGACTTAATAATATTATACCGTTAAGCTCCAAGAGCTTTCAGAAATCCTTTAGCACAACTTCCTCCTTACAGACCAGTATCAAATAACCAGGGTGAGCCCTCTTCCAAATGATCTCTTCGGTACACAGCCATCTGGGCCTCGAAAACAAAGGTGACTGAGTTCGAACCACGAGGATGAGCAGGGTCAGGCAGAGCACGTCGGGCACCACTTGGGTCTGGGTCGGTGAGCGAACTTGGCAATGATGCACCTGGAAGAACTTCCTCCAGGGTCTGATCCCCATCAGAGGCTCCAGAAAACATGATTCAAAGTCCTGAATGTGCCTCGCTGGCTGGTCACGAATCTGTTTCTTTTCCCAATTGCCCTTTGGCTTTGCGGCCGTGACTCAGAAAATGAGAAGCCGGAATTCATTGTCCCCTTCCCATCAGAACTTCCATCTATTATCAGAGATTTCAGACAAAGCGAGAAACTTTGGGCAGCCAGATAGGTGCTGTCGTTGGCTTGGCTCTTCCTGTTCGCCTGACAGGACACATGCTCAGGTGTGATCCAGAGTGGGGTCAGGGTAAGGGGGTCAGAGCAGAGTGGATAGGGTTCCCACTCCTGGCCTCACCAGAACATCTCTCCTAGGTCCCCTGGACTGCAGGTTACAGGGGAAGGAGCCTGAAGCAGCAAACACTTAGGTGAGTCATCCAAGGTCACACTGCAGGCCTCATCCAACGTCACACCCTTGGACTTGTTCAAGGTCAGACCGCTGCTCTCCACAGCAGCATGTCAGGGAGAGCCAAGGCCTTCTGCACCCAAGCCCACTGTGCCTTCCTTTTGACTTCCTTT
>NW_026749100.1:0-1819 GCF_022355385.1 Mustela nigripes
GTGATTGTCTGCGTGCTCCTTTTTCTCCTGGTACCAGCGCTGAGACTAGCCCTGGGACCTCAGCTGTGAGTGGATCTAAGAAGAGTTGTTGTTTTCCATCTTCTTGCATTTGGGAGTTGTTCGTTTTGTTCTTGTTGCTGCAGCTGTGAGGTCAGGAAAACTGTTCCAAATGGTTCTGTGTTGATCCAAAAACGAGAGGATCCTGCAATATGTGAACACATGAACAACTTCAGGCTAGCTCTGTCCTGTGATGGAGACCCTTAGGGACAGTCCTGTCACAGACACATTTTACGCACAATGCTGAGTAACTTAACTCAACACATTGTATGGCTGAAGCAGAAAGAGGAGTCGTTAGAAAGATGGAACTCATGGCTACGTGACTTAGTGTTGTAGGTCAAGAATATCATTTGCAGGTCCCTTTCTTGCTTTCTTCCTTTTTATCATTTCCCTGTCCTTATGTCTTCATTTGAATATGAAGAGATGGGTCGCTGGATTTTGACTCAGACTCCTTCCCAGGTAGTCACTCTGTTTCTTCTGTCTCAGATGGAGATGGATTCTCTGGAAGCATGACTTCAAGGCTAGGGCAGGGCCCTCAAACCCAGGGGCGGCTCCCCCACTCCCATCGCAGGTACCACACAGGTTCCCAGGGTTCTGGCTGCCCCAGCAGGGACTGGTTCAGGCAGCAAACGGCGGGGCCCAGTGAGGAAGAGGGTGAAGGTCAGCTGAAGCATCTCAAGGAGGACAGACTTGGTGTGGACCTCTTGGAATGGCAGCCATGCACCTTGTCCCAGTGGACGTGTCCCTGATTCAGGAGAAGGAACTGATGTTCCTCCTCTGTTCAGAAGCAGCAGGTCCACCTGTGAAGCTGCCCGGGGCCAGGAGGCAGCTCACAGCCCAGAGCTGAGATACTGCCACGGGGATCCAGGAGGAGCCCAGCAGAGGGGATGGGTGCTGCACCTGAGAGCTTCTGGTGGCCTGGCAGACCAGTGCGGGGTTCCCTGGCCGCTCATTCATCTCCAGTTCTTTCTATTCATGAGTCTTCAATAGAATAGGGTAATTTTCATTTGCAGAATGTTCCCGTACACTTTTCATGCCTTTTCATTTTGTTTGCTTTTCTTTATATATGCTTTACATGACTTAGAAGACATTTGAAGACATCGCCCAATTCAATTATTAGTTCATTTTTTCATGGAAATTTAATTAGCCCAAGGAAGGTAAATCTCCCAGATCTATATTCTATCTATAGTCACTAGCTTCTGTTCTGTTTCTCGCCTTTCCTCTGCCGCCAGTATGGTTTCTGGTGAGTAATTCCGTCAAAACAGGTGGTCCCCATGGTCACAACCCTTCTACTTCCCAGCTTCATGGACCCTTTCCATGCACCCTTTGCTATGATGCAATTCCTTGAAGCGTTTCTCTGCTTTGAAATAGACTCTTAACCAATATTCGCTCTTATGCTACTGCCTTAGGGCCATTCCACCTTTGTTTGCAGTGTAGCTCTTTTCTCCCTTAACAAGGGGAGGCTTGAAGCACCATTTCTCATTCTACGCTCTCTTCCCAGGCAACCACTTCCTTCCCTGGGCTTTATGTGAATAGAATGACTTGTAAATGGCAGGATCAAGGATCCACTTGTTTGTTTTGTTTTGTTTTGTTTTGTGTTTTTGTGTTTTTTAAAGATATTATTGATTTATATGACACACAGAGAGACAGGGAGCACAAGCAGGGGGAGTGTGAGAGGGAGAAGCAGACTCCCAGCTGAACAGGGAGCTCGACACAGGGCTTGATCCCATGCCCCAGCATCATGACTGAAGCCTAAGGCAGA
>NW_026749101.1:0-909 GCF_022355385.1 Mustela nigripes
AATTAAGATTTACATTTTGCTGTAGGTAGTAGACTGTCAAAAGTGGTTTAACCCTATTTTTTAATTTAACAAAAAGACTACAGAGAGTGTTTTCTGGTGTTGGTTCAGAGTCTTAAGAAAGTCAAGTGAAGTATCTTAGAGGTTTTCATGGCTTTTTATTCACAGTTGCAAAAATTGCTGTTGGAGTTCTCCCTATTAAGCCCACATTTCTGGCAGAAAGATAGAGGTAAAAGAGAATGATATCATGTACGACTGATACTTTGTCATATGGTTAAAATGTAACTAGAAAAGAGACAATAAAATATTTGATGTTGTTTTAAGTTTCCTTGTTGTCAATCCCTCAGTGCTTTCTGATATTAAAGGAAAAAGTAGATGGATATTGACCTGGCAACTATCAACACCTGTCAGTCTCTCTTGGATGACCAATATCTCTATAATCTCTTATTCCCAGTAAAAAAAGTAAAATATATTCATATAAAATATATTCATAACCCACTGAATATATTCATTTTTCTGCATGTGGCTGTTCAATTTTCCCAACACCATTTGTTGAAGAGGCTGTCTTTTTTCCATTGGACATTCCTTCCTGCTTTGTTGACGATTAGTTGACCATAGAGTTGAGGGTGTATTTCTGGCTCTCTATTCTGTTTCATTGATCTATGTCTGTTTTGGGGACAGTTCCCTACTATCTTGATGATGACAACTTTGTAATAGAGCTTGAGGTCTGTAATTGTGATGCCAACAACTTTGGCTTTCTTTTTCAATATTCCTCTGGCTATTCGAGGTATTTTCTGGTTCCATATATATTTCAGGATTATTTGTCCCATTTCTTTGAAAAAAAATGGATGGGATTTTGATAGGGATTGCATTAAATGTGTAGATTGCTTTAGGTAGCATAGTCATTTTCAC
>NW_026749101.1:1009-1818 GCF_022355385.1 Mustela nigripes
CTGATATTAAAGGAAAAAGTAGATGGATATTGACCTGGCAACTATCAACACCTGTCAGTCTCTCTTGGATAACCAATATCTCTATAATCTCTTCTTCCCAGTAAAAAAAAATAAAATAAAATATATTCATAACCCACACTGTGCCATCCCAAGTTACTGCACCAAGATAAAATTACAATGATTTTCAGTTGTTCCAAATGGACAGAATACCCTTCCTTATGATATCGTGTCTTATAAGATAGATAATGGGCTTGCTACCAATATAACCAGATGTGACTGTGGAAGAGACAGGAAAAAAATAATAATATTTATTTATTCCTTGCGTTGACCCTGTTTACACAGATGCATTACTATCAGAAAAGGTTGGTTTGGGACATTGGAATGAATTTACTTAATGGGTCTGTATGTAATTGGGTTGGAGGAAATTTTTAATTTCTACAAAAATTATTAGAATTCTATCTTATTCTCTCTTGTTAATTTTCACATGTTAACAAAGCCAACGTTTTTGTCTAGCAGACAAGATCTTAAATCCTAACAAAACTCAATTTTTGTCCTTTTTTTTTTTAAGTTTGAGATCCTCATGTTCTCTCATGCTGCTTTAAATACAACTCAAAAACAAAAGGAGCTAAATGGGGCAGTAAGACCAGACTTTTTATTTTATTTTATTTATCTTATTTTTAATTAAAAAATTAAAGATTGTATTTATTTATTTGAGAGAGAGAGAGAGCATGAGTGGGGCAGGGGGATGTAGCGGCAGAGAGAGACTGAGAAGTATACTCCCTAATGAGCAGGAAGCCCGATATGGGGCT
>NW_026749102.1:0-1818 GCF_022355385.1 Mustela nigripes
TTAATGGAAATACTTTAGAGCAAAAATACACAACAAAAACAAGTTCACGAAAAAGAAAAACTGAGTTAAAAGTCAGCTATCTACTTATTAAATGAAGTTTCTTGATGTAATTGAACTTTGACCTCTGTTTTTGTTATTTTTTATTTTAATTCCAGTATCATTAACACACAGTGCTGTATTAGTTTCATGTAGACAATATAATGATTTGGTAATTCCATCACCCAGTGCTCATCACAACAAGTGCATTCCTTAACCCTTAGCTCCTATTTCACTCGTCCCCCCACCCATCTCCCGTCTGGTAACCATCAACTTGTTCTCTATATTTAAGAGTCAGTTTCTTGGTTGTCTGTCTCTCATTTTTTATTTTTTTCTTTGCTCATTTCTATTGTTTCTTAAATTCTACATGAGTGAAATCTTATAGTATTTGTTTTTCTCTGACAACTCTGCTTAGCACAATATTCTCTAGTTCCCTCCATTTCACTGCAAATGGCAAATTTTGATTCTTTTCTATGGCTGAATATTCCATTGTATATATATATGTCACTTCTTCTTTATCCATTCATCTATCAATGGACACTTGGGTTGACTATTATTAACTAATGCTGTTGTAACCACAGGGGTACATGTATCCCTTCGAGTTAGTGTTTTCGTCTTTTGGGGAGTAAATATCCAATAGTGTGATTACTGCATTGTAGGGTAGTTCAATTTTTAACTTTTGGAAAACTCCATACTGTTTCCACAGTGGCTGCATTAGTTTGCATTCCCACCAATAATCAAAGTGGATTCCTTTTTCTCCATATACTTGCTGACATTGTTACTTGTCTTTTTTTTCTTTTAACCGTTCTGACAGGTATGCAGAGATACCATTGTAGTGTTGATTTCCATTTGCCTGATGATGAGTGATGCTGAGTATCTTCTTAGGCGTCTGTAGGTCATCTGTATGTTTTCTTTGGAAAAATATCTGTTCGTGTCTTATGATAATTTTTTTACATCTACTTTCTTATAATTTTTAATATATTTTTTAAATTTATTTTTAATTTGTTTTCAGCATAACAGTATTCATTATCTTTGCACCATGCCCAGTGCTCATGCAATCCATGCCCTCTCTAATACCCACCATCTGGTACCCCAACCTCCAACCCACTCCCGCCACTTCAAACCATTCAGATTGTTTTTCAGAGTCCATAGTCCCTCATGGTTCACCTCCCCTTCAATTTACCCCAACTCCCTTCTCCTCTCTAACTCCCCATGTCCTCCATGCTATTTGTTATGCTCCACAAATAAGTAAAACCATATGATAATTGATTCTCTCTGCTTGACTGATTTCGCTCAGCATAATCTCTCCCAGTCCCATCCATGTTGTTACAAAAGTTGGGTATTCATCTTTTCTGATGGAGGCATAATACTCCATAGTGTATATAGACCACATCTTCCTTATCCATTCGTCCATTGAAGGCATTTGGTTCTTTCTAGAGTTTGGTGACCGTGGCCATTGTTGCTATAAACATTGGGGTACAGATGGCCCTTCTTTTCACTACATCTGTATCTTTGGGGTAAATACCCAGTTTTTTATTTATTTTCAGCATAATAGTATTCATTATTTTTATAGCACACCCAGTGCTCAATTCTGATAATTTTTAAATTGGGTTAAAAAATTTAAAAATTGGGTGTTTTGGTGCTGAGTTCTATGAATTTTTTATATTTGTATACTAACCCTTTACTGGCTATATCATTTGCAAATATCTGCTCCTATTCCATAGGTTGCCTTCTTGTTGTGTGGATTGATTCCTTCACTGTGCAAAAGCTTTTGATTTTGAT
>NW_026749103.1:0-1818 GCF_022355385.1 Mustela nigripes
CACTGAGCCACCCAGGTGCCCCTAGAAGTGACATAATTTCTGAGTCTCTCTCCTTTTTTTTTTTTTTTTTCGTAAAACAGGGCTGATTTCCCGCCCTATCTGTACAGATGTATGGCAGATGGCTACAAAATTGTCCCATTCCACTTACTCTGTCCTCTCCTCTCAGGCTCCTGAGAAGCAGCAGGAAAATGCCACCTGGCTGGTGACCGAGTTTGTGCTGGTGGGTTTCTCCAACCTCCCACACCTGAGATATACCCTCTTCGGGCTCTTCTTCCTCACATACCTGGTCACGCTCAGTGGCAACATCACCATCATCACCATCATCCAGGTAGATCGGACCCTTCACACGCCCATGTACCGCTTCCTGGCGGTGCTGTCCCTCTCCGAGACCTCCTACACGCTGGTCACTATCCCCAACATGCTGGCCCATCTGCTCATGGAGAGCCAGGCCATCTCCATCCCTGGCTGTCGGGCTCAGATGTTCTTCTTCCTGGGCCTGGGATGTAGCCACTGCTTCCTCCTTACCCTGATGGGCTATGACCGCTATGTGGCCATCTGCCACCCCCTGCGGTACTCGGTGATCATGAGACCCACAGTGTGTCTCCGCCTGGGAGCCCTGGTTTTCTGCTCCGGCTTCTCGGTGGCCTCGATTGAGACCAGCATGATCTTCTCCTCGCCTTTCTGCGGCAGCAACCGCGTGGAGCACTTCTTCTGTGACATCGCGCCGGTCCTGAAGCTCAGCTGCTCCGAGAGCGCTGGCAAAGCACTGGCCATCTTCTTCCTGAGCGTCCTCGTGGTGCTGGTCTCCTTCCTCCTCATCCTCCTGTCCTACGCCTTCATCGTGGCCGCCATCGTGAGGATCCCCTCCGCCGCCGGCCGGCGCAAGGCCTTCTCCACCTGCGCGGCCCACCTCACCGTGGTCATTGTGCATTTTGGCTGCGCCTCCATCATCTACCTGCGGCCCCAGTCCGGGGGCAGGCCTGAGCAAGACCGCCTGGTGGCTGTGTTCTACACGGTGGTGACGCCGCTGCTGAACCCCGTGGTGTACACGCTGCGCAACAAAGAGGTGCAGGTGGCTCTGAGGAGGACCCTGGGGAGGAGCCGCGGGGTTTTTCAATAAATGCTTGATGCACGTTCCCCTTCTAGCTTCTTCATGAACGGGTATCCCGCCTGGCGCTCAGTTTCCCGGCTTGGAATACAGGGGTCGCTCCCGTAGCCTTGAATGAAATAGCCTCTTCAATGAGGCAACTGGGAGTGGCTGAGACCCACCACGAAGTCCACGAAGATAGCGCGTTCTCCTCTTCCTTTGGTCCTTGAGCCTTTGACTTGGCGGCGATGCACCGCGCTCTGCAGTGCAGATGGTCACCAGCCATGAACCCTGCCAAGCCTGGGCGAGCGGGGCGGGGTAGCGCTGACAGAGAGCAGGGAAGGCTGCTTCCTCCTTGCCCTGGGAGGTGAGGACCGCCAGGGAGCCTTCTGCCATCCCCTGGGGCACTGGGTGATCCTGAGACGCAGAGCTCCCATCTGACGGGGAGCCCCGGTTTTCTCATCCGCGTTCTGGGTGGCTTTGCACCAGCGGCCGCAGGCTGTCTTTTTCCTTCCTGCCGAATCACATCCTTAAATCTAGTGGGAGGAGAAAACAAACAGTAAGATCCTCTGAGTGATAAATATTTGTAAAAACTAGAGTGTCATGATGCTTAGGGTTGATTTCATGATGGTTCTCTAGCTTCTTCCTCTTGGATCTCTTATTTCTTTGTTGTGTGACGGGAAAGGAAAGCAAGAGGATTTCATCGATCATTGTGGTACAATTTGTGTAAC
>NW_026749104.1:0-1818 GCF_022355385.1 Mustela nigripes
GAGTAGAGCCCTGGGGACGGGCGACTGGACAACCAGAAATCTGGTTAAAAATTGGGGCCTAGGGACATGTCAAGCCCATTATGACATCTAATTTTCCAGCCACTGAGAGGACGTACTAGAGGACAGGACTCACGCTGAGGGTCACAATGCGTGTTTATGCCCTCCTCGCACTCAAGAATGGGCGGGACCTCAGGGTGAATGCTGGTTTCTGCTACACTAACGTTGGACAACATGCCGACCACAAGGTTTCTTGCCATGGTTAAGGAAGAGTTCTGATTTCTACATGAGAGTCACCCCTGGGCAGTGATTGGAGATAAGGTCTAGGTTCTGAAGCCTGAAAACTGAGGTAGGGAAGAGATGATGAACTAAGGCCATGGCGGGACTGATGTGCTCAGTGTGTGGTCAGCGGTCTGGGTGTTGGTCACGAGGTCCGGGCTCAGGTTGTCAGACAGTGCATTAGTGCCCAGGTTAGACTATATATTATGGGTGCCTTCGAGTGCCGTGTAGGTTCTGATCTGAAGAACTCTTCAGGATATGAAGAATGAGCGAGTCTGAGGCGCGTGCTCCGGCTTTTGTCTCTGGATTTTGTATCAGCGATGGCTGTGGAATGTTGGGGAGGCATCATGGGCATGGAAGAATCTTGCTCTCTGTGGATTTTGCCCGATCCCAATTGTTTTTCGTCAATCTGTGGGATTGGAGGACTCCTTTCAGGTTTGTTACCACAGGTGTCCCACCAAAAGAGGAATTCCAAAGCAGAGCCATGGGGAAAACTGAAGGGAAAACCCGAACTATGGATAAAATTTGGGGCCTAGGGGCATGGCAAGGCCAATATGCTGTCTCTCCATCCAGCCACTTAGCGGCATTACCTGAGGACTGGGCTCAGGCTGAGGGTCACAATGTGTGTTTGTGACCAATGTGGCCCGCAAGCATGGGCGGGGCCTCATACCAGACTGGTTTCAAGTACAGAACCTTGTACAACATGCCAAAATCAAGGTTTCTTGCCATGGGGAAAGAGTTCTGATTTCTGCATCATTTTCAAACCCGGGCCGTGATTGGAGATAAGGTCTAGGTTCTGAAGCCTAAAAACCGAGGTTGAGAAGAAATGAAGTCCTAAGGCCATGGCGGATCCGATGTGCTCAGTGTGAGGCCAGCTGTCTGTGTGGGGCCAGGAACTCCAGGCTCAGGCTGTGTCAGAAAGGGCATTAGTGCCCAGGTCAGCCTATATATTTGGGGTAGAGCCGAATGTCGTGCAGGTTGATCCTCATTTGGTGTTTCTGGGTAGCCCCAGAGGGCAATGTTTTTCTTCTGACGGCAGGCAGAGTGCTGCATTGTATTTCTGGATTGCAAACTGGAGGGCTTGTGGGCCAGTAGACTGAGGACGGAAGTCTGAGAACTCAAACTAGGCCTAGTCTAACCTGGCACTAATGTACTGTCTGAAAACCTGAGACCGGACCTCGTGACCAACACCCAGACAGCTTACCGCACACTGAGCACATCAGACCCGCCATGGCTTAGGTCATCTTCTCTTCCCTACCTCAGTTTTCAGGCTTCAGAATCTAGACCTTATCTCCATTCACTGCCCATGGGTGACTGTGATGCAGAAATCAGAACTCTTCCTTACCCATGGCAAGAAACCTTGGGGTCGGCACGTTGTCCAACGTTCAGTGTAGGAGAAACCAGCATTCAGCCTGAGGCCCCGCCCATTCTTGAGTGCAACGAGGGCATAACACGCAATGTGAAGATCTCGTGCATCTGAAGTCAGGGCGAGGATCAGACGATCGCTCATGTTGAATATTCTGTTCCTGATGGCCCCTTCTT
>NW_026749105.1:0-1818 GCF_022355385.1 Mustela nigripes
GAGACAGAGCTCTTAGAGAAGGAAATAGCTCACTGCAGCTGCTGGGGGTGCATGGCCAGAGAGGCATTCTCCCCCAAATTAGTGGAGACAGGTAACAGTGCAGGCATCTAGCCTAGTCTTCCCCTCTGTTTTGGGCCTCTTCCACTTGCAACCACTGGCCTCTCCCCTCTAGGCATAGCCAGAAGCCTTTCCAGGAAGGGCTGCTCCAGAAGGCTATCCCCTCAAGATCCCCAAAGAGACAATTTACACTCTCTGCAGGGGCTGGCCAGTGACTGAAATGGCACTAGTACCTGAGTGGGGTCTGTGAGGCAGGAAACAATGGAGGTGTATTGAGCCTCATAGACAGGTCAATCCACACTGGCCACACTTTGCACCATTGGCCCTCACAGGGACAGGTGCCACTTTCTAAGCACCCATGTGTGGGAGAGACAAATGGCTTGGCATTTGTGTATGTATGTATTTAATTTCACTTAATAATGCCAAATTCCTCTGCAACCTGGTTTACTCTCTCACTAATACAGCACAAGGAGCCCTATATTGCCACGTTCTTCTCACCAATTTGCATCATCAAAAAATTCTAATTTTCTATTAATTTCATGGTGTAAATGTGTATTGTACATTTAATTTTTTCTCATAGGAGAAGTTAGTTCTGTGTTTGTATTAGTTTTCTAGGACTACCATAATAAATTACCACAGGCATTATGGTTAAAATGACAAATTTATTCTTTCACATTTCTGTAGGCAGAAGTGTAAAATCAACACTAATGCAATATGATCTCATCAAGATCCTTACCCTAATTACATCTGCCAATACCCTATTTCCAAGGTCACATTCTTAATTTTCAGGTAGACATGAGTTTGAAAGGACAGTATTCTATATACGCAAAGTGAGGACAGATACTTGGTTCCTGGACTATTGAGAAATCATAGCAGAGTTATCATTTTACTAATTGCATTGTTAACTTTATCCACATGGTTTTTTCCCTTAATTATGGCTTATGCACCTCTTAATCTCATGCATGATTAGCCATTAGCTTTGTCTTTTTTATCTCTCTTCTCTATTTTCTCACTGATTATAGAAACATAATGAGGACTAGTCAGTAACATTTGTCTTGACATATCTGATCATGCCAGATCTCGAATAGTGCCTCATTGTTCAGAAGAATGCTTACCTCCATATTGCTTCAAGCACACTCTCTTCACCACCTGCCCATCCCTTACAAGTTTTCAAGAAACCCATTACCCTCCTTTCATGTATATAAGCTGTCTCTAGGCTCAGCTGGGCATGTTGGATTTGGAAATCCCCTCCCTTCTCAATGGACTGCCCTTCTGATAATAAAGCTGTCTTTCCTTCAAAATTGAGATGGCAGACATTGCCTGACTATGTCTTAGGTGCACAGACAAGTTTGAGTTCCTGAACAAATTTGGTGAGCCAGCCAGGAGGTTTGTGCCTCAGGGAGGCAAGTCTTGGCCACAAGGGTGACTTAATGGGAATTTTCCACAGGATCTTGGATCACCAGTGAATCCAAGAGAATTCCCTTGGCTTCCCTCCAGACCGGCACTGGCCTCTTCTCAAGACCAAGTTTTAAGTGAAGGAATGACACCTTCCATGAGCTCTGGGAGAACTTCTGTTGTTGAAGGGTGAGTTTTAGAGCACACAATCAGCAACTGTATCTCCTCTCTTAGGAATCTTTCCTAAGAAAACCTTTAAAGAAGGGCCCATCGAAATAAGTCAAGCAGAGAAAGACAACTATCATATGATCTCCCTGATATGAGGAAGTGGTGATGCAACATGGAGGCTTAAGTGGGTAGAAGAAT
>NW_026749106.1:0-1818 GCF_022355385.1 Mustela nigripes
GTTCCACATAAGAGTGAAACCATGTGATCATGGACTTTCTCTGCTTGACTTTTTTCACTCAGCATAATCTCCTCCACTCCCGTCCATGTCGATACAAAGTTGGGTATTCATCCTTTCTGATGGCTGAGTGACATTCCATTGTATATATGGACCACATCTTCTTTTATTTTTTTAAATTTTTTATTTTCGGCATAACAGTATTCATTATTTTTCACCACACCCAGTGCACCATGCAATCCATGCCCTCTATAATACCCACCATCTGGTACCCCAACCTCCCACCCACCCGTCAATTCAAACCCCTCAGATAGCTTTTCAGAGTCCATAGTCTTTCATGGTTCACCTCCCCCTCCAACTTCCCCCAACTCCCTTCTCCTCTCTAACTCCCCATGTCCTTCACATCTTCTTTTAATAGTGACTCTGAATTACATGGGCTTAATGCTCCAATCAAAAGAGACAGGGTATCAGATTGAATAAAAAAGTAAGAGCCATCCACATGCTGTCTAGAAGAGACCAGCAGAGTTTCACTGACTTGTGGAGCATAAGGAATAACATGGAAGACATTAGGAGTAGAAAAAAGGAAAAGGGAATTGAGGGAAATAAGAGGAGGGGACGAACGATGAGAGATTGTAGACTCTGAGAAACAAATTCAGCAATTTAGGGGGGAAGGGAGAGCCTGGTGGTGGGTATTAAGGAGGGCAGGTATTGCATGGATAAATGGGTGTGGTGAAAAAATAATGAATACTGTTTTTCTGAAAATAAATAAATTAATCGAAAAAAAAGAAAATAATAAGTAAGTAAGTAAGTAAGTAAAAAAATAAATAAATAAAATCATGTTTGATTTCCCAGATCACAAAAAAAAAAAGAAAGAAAAAAAGAAAAAAAAAAGAAAATGTTAGACAACATTGCCTTATTCCAAGTACAGGAGAGGACCCAAGAATAAGGAGCTGGGAACATGCGTGCTGGGGCACTCTCCTCCTCCCTCACAGAGATGAAGCCCAAGGCTACACGAAGTCCCTGTCTCCTTGTGCTTGAGGATGTGGGCCCTGCCGACGCTTTTACCTTTGTCCTTTCAAGCTCCCTTGGGTGAGTAAAGCATCCCTCATTCATGATTTCGTATAAGCACATGTTCCAAATCTCTCTGCTTTTTTCTTCTGCTCAAAAGTCAGCTCCTGTCAACTTCCTTTGCTTTATCAGGAGATATGGAGACACAGATCTCAAGGAAACATCCATGCATACCAGCAGACTGCTGCTCTACCTGTGTCTCTTTACAACACCTGAACACTGGCCCCTGGGACTGTTGCCTCACACATTCCTCACTGCTCTCTTTCCAGACTCATGGTATCCACCATCCCCCCGTTCCCCGGGTATCTGCATGTTCTCACTTCAGCCTGTCTGGTATCAGACAAAGCATCCTCAGTGTTGTCTTCCAATTTCGTGTTCTGCTTTTCAGCTGCATCTTCTCACAGATGGAAGGATCAGTCACAGTAAGTTTTTGTTTTTCTCTTTTACCTCCAGAGAATTGAATTAACTCAGTTCCTGATTTCCATCTTCTTTCCATAATATAACTTCATTATTTCTACAAACACTCAATGTGCTCCATTTTTCAGTAGTTCACATTTTTTAAATTAATTTATTTTTTCAGCATAACAGTATTCATGTTTTTGCACCTCACCCAGTGCTCCATGCAATACGTGCTCTCTAATACCCACCCCCTGGTTCCCCCAACCATCCCATTCCCCACCCATTCAAACCCTCAGATTGTTTTTCAGAGGCCATAGTCTCTCATGGTTCACCTCCCCTTCCAATTTCCCCCAA
>NW_026749107.1:0-1817 GCF_022355385.1 Mustela nigripes
GCTTGCCGGGAGCCGGCCCCTCCCCCCGGGGTCTATCTTCCAGTCGCTTTGGATTCACTTCTCCGCCGGTCCTACCTTTCAGAAAGTGGTTGATTTTCTGTTTCCAGAATTGCTGTTCTTCTTCTCTTCGATCTGCGGATGGATTTTCCGGTATTTGCAATCTTTAGATAAGCTATCTAGCTGATCTCCGGCTAGCTGAAGCAGTCTCAGCTTGCTACTTCTCCGCCATCTTGACTCCTCCTCCCACATTTAGGTTTCTAATCCATTTTGAATTTAGCGTGTGCGTGCGCGCGCGGGCGCGCGCGCGCGCGCGCGCGTGTGTGTGTGTGTGTGTGTGTGTGTGTGATGTAAGGAAGTGGTCTTTTCATTTTTCCACATGTAGCTGTCCAGTTTTCCCAACACCATTTGTTGAAGAGATTATCTTTTTTCCTTTGGATGTTCTTTCCTGCTTTCTCAAAGATGAATTGGCCATAGGCTGGTGGTTCATATCTGGGTTTTCTATTCTGTTCAATTGATCTATGTGTCTGTGTTTCCATCACCACCATATTATCCTGATTACTAAAGCTTTAAAATATAACTTGAAGTCCACAAGTGTGATGCCTCCAGCTTTGCTTTGCTATTGCAGATTGCTTTGCATGTTTGGGGTCTTTTGTGGTTCTTTTTTTTTTTTTTTTTAAGATTTTTATTTATTTATTGAGAGAGAGGTAGTGAGAGAGAGCATGAGCAAGGAGAAATCAGAGGGAGAAGCAGACTCCCCATGGAGCTGGGAGCCCGATGTGGGACTCGATCCCAGGAGTCTGGGATCATGACCTGAGCCGAAGGCAGTCGTCCAACCAACTGAGCCACCCAGGCGTCCCGTCTTTTGTGGTTCTAAACACATTTTAGGATCATTTGTTCTAACTGTGTGAAAAATCCTATTGGCATTTTGATAAGGATTGTATTAAGTGTGTAGATTGATTTGGTAGTGTAGATATTGTAACAATATTTGTTCTGCCAGCCATGAGTAAGAAATAGTTTTCCATGTGTGTGTACGAGTGTGTGTGTGTGTGTGATCTTCAACTTCTTTCATCAGTGTTTTATAGTTTGAAGAATACAGATCTTTTATCCCTAGGTATCTTATGGTTTTTGGTGCAATTGTAAATGAGATGATTCCTTGATTTATCTTTCTGCTGCTTCATTAATGGTGTATAGAAATGTAACAGGGGTGGCTGGGTAGCTCAGTGGGTTAAATCCTCTGCCTTCCACTCAGGTCATGATCCCAGGGTTCTGGGATAGAGCCCGCATCGGGCTCTCTGCTTAGCAGGGAGCCTGCTTCCCTCTCTCTCTGTCTCTGCCTGCCTCTCTGCCTACTTGAGACCTCTGTCTTTCAAATAAATAAATAAATAAATCTTAAAAAAAAAAAAAAAAGAAATGTAACAGATTTCTTTTCCTAAAAGATTTTATTAATTTGTTTGAGAAAGAGACAGAGATAGTGAGTGAGAACATGAGTAGGGAGAAGAGGAAGAAAGAGGCTCCCTGCAGAGTAGAACAGCTGACACATTGCTGGATCCCAGGACACTGTAATCATGACCTGACCCAAACAGAGAAGCTTAAAGGACCAAACCACGCTGGTGGTTCTTTACGTTAATTTTGTATCCTGTGACTTTACTGGATTCATATTAGTTCTAACAATTTTTTGGTGGAGTCTTTTGGGCTTTCTACATAAATTATCATGCCATCTGCAAATAGTGAAAGTTTGAATTCTTCCTTGCTGATTTGAATTCATTTTTTTTTAATTTTTTATTTTTTTATAAACATATATTTTTATCCCCAGGGGT
>NW_026749108.1:0-1429 GCF_022355385.1 Mustela nigripes
AATGCCCATCACAGGTGAGTGGATAAATAAATTATATCGTAACCATATGGTGGAATACTATTCAGTAATGAAAAGAAAAATGTCATTACTGATATAAGCAACAACCAAGGTAATTATGCAAAGACTAAGAAACCCAACCAAAAAAAGTACATACTCTATAACTGCATTTATATATAATATTAACACAGTCAAAACTTAACTACAGCGAAGAATTAGAAACTGCCCAGAATCAAGGTTGGGGGACTGACTATAGGGAGACATGAAGAAAACTTTCATGGCACTATAAATGTTCTAAATCGTGACTGTGGCGATGTTTACATGGATGTATATACATGTCAGAACTCCCTCACTTAAAGTGAATATACTTTACTGCAAATAAATTATACCTCAATAAAGTTGATTTTGAAAGTAATCTGATTACAACTACCAACATGTAAAATGCAACCCACGTCAAAATATCTCAAATGTATTTTGCTTAATACCAGAGATAGAAATACAAGTATATCCCTTTCAGGAATGAGAACTTTTTAGAATGAAAAGCAAAATGACATTCAGAAAATCACTGTCCAGGGTGCCGGGGTGGCTCAGTCATTAAGCATCTGCCTTGGGCTCAGATCATGATCCCAGGGTCCTGGAACTGAGAGCCCTGAATCAGGCTCCCTGCTCAGCAGGAAGCCTGCTTCTTCCTCTCCCACTCCCCCTGCTTGTGTTCCCTCTCTTTCTGTGTCTTTCAATAAATAAATAATTCTCTAAAAAAAAAAAAAGCACTGCCCTATAGAACTTTCCTCAGTGATGAAAATGTTCTGTATCTATGCTGTCCAGCACAGAAGCCACTTTTCAAGGAAATTAATATATTGCTGTTATGGTATAGTAACAGAATTTCTGAGGCCTATAAAGAAAGTTTATCTGGCAACCCAGATACCTCGCCCCTACCTTTATTGGAACAAGTTTATTAATTTGGTATAAGTGTGTAGAGCAGCTAGATTGAGTTTTGCATTTGTTTAATGTAATCTTGCATTCCTCACAATTGAACATTGTGTTTTATTTTGCCTGTAGAGTGCTCCACTTTATATAGCAAGTATATGTAAACCTACATAGACTATATTTCATAAAAAATACTATAAGATCAAATTTAAAATTGCTTTATAATCACTGACTTTCTTAATTGGTGTATTTAGTCCATTTACATTTAGTATAATTATTGAAATGTTTTGTTTACCATTTTTCTGTTTGTGTTTAGTTGTTCAATACTCCTTTGTTCATTCATTCATTCTTATTCTCTTTCATTCCTCTTTTCCTGTACTCATAGGGATTAATAGAATAATTTTAGGTATTCCATTTTAATTCTGTTGACTTTCTAGCTATATATATATATATTTATTTTTTTAGAGGTTGTGCAATAAGGATTAGAAAACACACTTTTTAGTTT
>NW_026749108.1:1529-1817 GCF_022355385.1 Mustela nigripes
TGGTGTATTTAGTCCATTTACATTTAGTATAATTATTGAAATGTTTTGTTTACCATTTTTCTGTTTTTGTTTAGTTGTTCAATACTCCTTTGTTCATTCATTCCTTCTTATTCTCTTTCATTCCTCTTTTCCTGTACTCATAGGGATTAATGGAATAATTTTAGGTATTCCATTTTAATTCTGTTGACTTTCTAGCTATATATATATATATATATATTTTTTTTTAGAGGTTGTGCAATAAGGATTAGAAAACACACTTTTTAGTTTGTTTTAGTCCTCTTAGAGTTG
>NW_026749109.1:0-1817 GCF_022355385.1 Mustela nigripes
CCCTGCGGGACCTGAGGCCACGCTGACCCCGTGTGGGCTTCGCCCCGCTTTAGCCTCTGGAGCGATGTCCCTCAGCGGAACAGACTTTTAAAAGTCCTGATTTTGTTTGCCCTTGCTCCGCCGCTTGCCGGGAGCCAGCCCCTCCCCCCGGGGTCTATCTTCCCGTCGCTTTGGATTCACTTCTCCGCCGGTCCTATGTTTCAGAAAGTGGTTGTTTTTCTGTTTCCAGAATTGCTGTTCTTCTTCTCTTCGATCTGCCGATGGTTTTGCAGGTGTTTGCAATCTTTAGATAAGCTATCTAGCTGATCTCCTGCTAGCTGAAGTAGTCTCAGCCTGCTACTTCTCCGCCATCTTGACTCCTCCCTCTCAAATCAGTTGCTTTTCTATACACTAATTATGTAACAGTAGAAAGAGAAATTAAGGAACTGATTCCATTTACAATAGCACCAAAAAACATAAGATACCTAGGAATAAACCTAACCAAAGAGGTAAACAATCTATACTCTACAAATTACAGGACACTTATGAAAGAAATTGAAAAAGAAACAAAAAGATGGAAAAACTTTCCATGTTTATGGATCAGATAAACATTGTTAAACTGTCTATCCTACCCAGAGTAATATAATTTCAATGCTATCCCTATTAAAATGCCATTGGTTTTTTTCACAGAGTTGGATCAAACAAACCTAAAATTTGTATGGAATCAGAAGAGACCCCGAATACCCAAAGGAATGTTGTATATGGTATTAGAAAGTGGTCCAGTTTCATCCTTTTGCTAATCAGTTTTCCAGTTTTTTGAAGATACTTTTTCCCATTGCATGTGCTTGCCTCATTTCTTGAAGATGAATCCACCATGTAATTTTGGATTTATTTCTAGGCTTTCTGCTCTATCCCACTGATCTGTGTGTCTATTTTTGTACCAGTACCATACTTTTTTGATTACTACAGATTTGTAGTATACTTTGAACACTAAGATTGTAATACCTCCAGCTTTATTTTTCTTTCTCAAGATTGATTTGGCTATTTGAGGCCTTTAGTGATTCCATCAAATTTTAATATTTTTCTTCTAGTTTTGTGAAAAATGCTGTTGGCATTTTGATAGGGATTCCCTTTTTTTCCCACCCATCAAGAAGCCATAACATTATTAATGAGAGAAATAGTACAAATCTCAAACTAAACTTCAGTTTTTCTTTTGAAACACCAAAAGAAACTCCTCAATTTCAAAGCTGTGATCACCAAGACAGCTTGGTACTGTCATAAAAACAGACACATAGATCAGTGGAGCAGAGTAGAGAACCCAGATATGAACCCTCCACTCTATGGTCAAATAATCTTCGACAAAACAGGCAAAAATATACAGTGGAAAAAAGACATGCTCTTCAATAAATGGTGCTGGGAAAACTGAACAGCAATATGTAGAAGAATGAAACTTTACAATTCTCTTACACCGTACACAAAGATAAACTCAAAATGGATAAAAGAAAACAAACAAACAAATAAATAAATAAATAAATTTTTAAAATGGATAAAAGACCTCAATGTGAGGCAGGAATCCATCAGAATCCTAGAGGAGAACATAGGCAGTAATCTTCGATACCAGCCACAGCAACTTCTTTCAAGATATGTCTCCAAAGGCAAAGGAAACAAAAGAGAAAATAAACTTTGGGGACTTCATCAAAATCCAAAGCTTCTGCACAGCAAAGGAAAGAGTCAACAAAACAAAGAGGCAACCCATGGAATGGAGAAGATATTTGCAAATGACAGTACAGACAAAAGGTTGATATCCAGGATCTATAAAGAACTCCTCAAACTCAACA
>NW_026749110.1:0-1817 GCF_022355385.1 Mustela nigripes
CAACACCCAGAGAGCTGACCGCACACTGAGCACATCAGACCCACCATGGCCTTAGGTCATCATCTCTTCCCGACCTCAGTTTTCAGGCTTAAGAACATAGACCTTATCTCCAAACACTGCCCAGGGGTAACAGTGATGCAGAAATCAGAACTCTTCCTTACCCTTGGCAAGAAACCTTGTGGTTGGCATGTTGTCCAACGTTCAGTGTAGGAAAGCAGCTTTCAACCTGAGGCCCCGCCCATTCTTGAGTGCGACGGGGGCATAAACACGCATTGTGACACTCAGCGTGAGTCCTGTCGTCTTGTACATCCTCTCAGTGGCTGGACCATTAGATGTCATAATGGGCGTGACATGTCCCTATGCCCCAATATTTAACCAGATTTCTGGTGGTCCAGTAGCCCCTCCCCTGGGCTCTATTCTGGAATCCGTCATTTGGTTGGAAACCTGAGGTTGAAAAACAGAACAAAACAAATCAACAACAACAGGACAACGGAATTCTTCCATCCCAAAGAATGACCCCAAACACTTTGGACGGGGCCAAACCCCCAGAGAATAATACTCATCCATTTCCCATGAAGTCACCCGAAAATTTCACGACCATGTGTGAAACGGTATTCACAGACAAAGACTTGAGCAAGAGCCTTACAATCGCCCTTTTTTCATATCCCGAAGAGGTCTCCTCATGGTCTGTAGATCAGTCCTGCCATACCTATGACCCGAAACACAAGCCGAGTTTGTGTTTTCAGACAACTGTCCAAACAGCCCTGGCCTACACACCCAACAGGCTTAGGCCCCTGGAGCCAAACATGACGACTTTGCTTGCGCTCTCCAAGGGAATTGTATGTGCTCATTCCAATGGCCACAACCCTACTAATAGATTAAACTTCCTGAATCCCTGAGGCCATCCCAATATTTGTGGCTTCCTAGGACAAACAGGGGCAATCTGGGCCCATCTGAGCACCTACCGGCACTCAGATCCATAGACTGATGTCCCCAGATGTAAAAAGGAACGAAGAGGCCCGTAGGCACTTATCGGATCCATTGCTTTGGTTTCCAGGCATCTCTCCACAGAGGCCTGGATTTCAATGACAGCATATGGCTGTTCTTGACTCACCCATCAGAACAAATCTCATCTACACATGGGAAACTTGCACGATGGAGCTGTATGAAAGCCTCTCTCTAGGAGTACCCTTCAGGGCCCCAGTGCCACCGCTTCATTCCAAGGTCTCCATAGACACAAAATCATATTAGGACACATCCATGGGAGAGTCCATCTCAACTCATTCTCCTCGGTTGCTCCCCCAGATCCAGCAGATCTAACCTGTCTTCTTGCTTGTAGACAATTGGAATGCGAGGTGGGCTACCCAGCCATCCATCCTTAGAACCCTGCTCGGAATCGTTGTCCTGGAGCCAACCAACAGGTCTCAATTGTCCTGCAGAAGAATCTTTCCAGTTGGGAGCTTCTCACAACTCCCATTGTGGGAAAACCCACATGGCCTCGTTATCCAACTCCCCTTCAAGTAGGGGCCATCAGGGACAGAATGTCAAACCGGAGCAATCGTCTCATCCTCGCCCTGACTTCAGATGCACGAGATCTCGATTCAGGTCTGTAGATTGAGCATGACATATCCTCACCCAGAAACCTAGGCCTAGCTTGGATTCTCAGACTTCCGTCCTCAGACTACTGGCCCACAAGCCTCCAGTTTGGCAATCTGGAACTACAATGCAGCACTCTACCTGCCCTCCAGAAAAAAAACATTGCCCTCTGTGGCTACCCAGAAACCCCAAATGAGGATCAACCTGCACGCCATTCGGCT
>NW_026749111.1:0-1817 GCF_022355385.1 Mustela nigripes
TCTTAATAAAGGACAAATCCAAAGGAATTTATTTTCTAATTTAATTAACAAATTATGAATCGACTTACCTATTTCATCACAGTGTATCAGGCACCTATATTTTTTAATCATCATACTGAATGCTATAGATACCATCTTTAAGACATACTGATCACGAACAAGCAAAGAAACAAGAGCACCGTAGCTTAAGATCTACCTGCATAAATATAGGACTAATTCAGACAATATCTTCACCACATCATAGCAATGAATAGAAATCATACATGCTCTGTAATGGACATACAGATGAGATAGAAGGGGATGGGTGTTAATATATGCAGAATCTTTATTAATTACATTGTAAAACATAATATGGAAAAACAGAATACAATTTTAGAAATACCCAGGTCACCATCATTGTTTTATTTTTATATGTGTAGATAAGGTGTTTAATAAACAATCCATGACTATTCAACTTCTTATATTTTGAAAATTTTAGCAAAAGTAACAAACCTAGCAACTAGAAAATTGTATCTATCTGCAAAATACAGCTTTGCCAGCATGGTAGAGGAAAAGCAAAACAAAAGAAGTAAGAAAAGTTTAACATTTCACAAGAGTTTTACTTTTATTTTTTATTTATTATTTTTTATTTTTCATTTATTATTTACTTCTATTTTCTACTTTATTATAATGAAAATGTCATGACGATAACATAAGAGCAGAATTAAACTACATGAGAAATTATTTTTTCATTAGTTATAATAAACTAGCTTGGTGATTAATTCAAAAATTATATTACAAACTTCAGGGTTCTTGCAGTAAGTATCACTGCATAAACAAATGAGTCAGGAGTCATAAACTAATGATGACTCTAAATGTTATTTAGAGAGACATTCTGTTCTTTATATATTTCAAATATTCTACACAAGGCAAAGTGGATCCAAGTAATCTGTAGGCAAAATAAGATTTTAGAGAAGTATATATTTCCAACAGTATTTATAAAATATTACCTTTATGTAAGGCATCATCCTGGACTTTGTGGAAAACACACAAAGGAGTAAGGAGTGGCCCTTCAATAAACATATACAATATCAAGGTTTAACATGAAGCAGCATGTATTCTCTAAGTAAAAAACATTGTACCAACTGACTTTACTGAAACTTTATATTTATTGCTCTCGTTTTAGGTCATAGTGTCCTTCTGCATGCAGGCTGCTATAACGGACATGATATAAACTGAATAGCTTATAAAGAACAGGAATTTATTTCTCACAGTTCTAGAACTGAGAAGTTCAAGATTAAGGAATGGGCAGATCCAGGGAGAGCCCACTTCCTCATAGATGGTGATCTTCTCACTGTAAACGTACATGATGAATGAATCAAGAGAACTCTCTGGGGTCTCCTTTAAAGGGACTGTAATCCCACTTATGACCTAATCACATCCCAAAGGCCCCTATGTTTTAATACTATCACTTCCAGAGTTAGATTTCATAATATGATTTTGGGAGACATAAACATTCACACCATAGTATATAGAAACAAAAAAAGACACAAAAACAACAAACAACAAAATTTATTTTAACTTCCTATTATTTTCAACTACATAAAATTTTAATTTGTTTCTATATAATATTAAATAACTCATTTGAGTGATTCACTTATATCCAATGCATCTGAGTGCAATTAAATTTGCTTACCCAACATATCCAGCAGCATATTTCTTCAGACTATCCCATTCCCCACCTTATAGTATATACCACAGTTAGAAGACAGGGGTAGAGGATAGATAGAAAGATGTATACATAAACACACTTGTACATACACATATGCATATTTTTT
>NW_026749112.1:0-1816 GCF_022355385.1 Mustela nigripes
AGGTGTGGACATTGCTGCTATAAACATTCGGGTGCACGTGCCCCTTTGGATCACTACGTTTGTATCTTTAGGGTAAATACCCAATAGTGCAATTGCTGGGTCATAGGGCAGTTCTATTTTCAACATTTTGAGGAACCTCCATGCTGTTTTCCAGAGTGGCTTGTTGTATTCCTGATATCAAAGGGAAGGCTCTCAGCTTTCCCCATTGAGGTTGATATTCATTGTGGGTTTTACATAGATAGATTTTATGAAGTTGAGAAATGTTCCCTCTATCCCTATGCTTTGAAGCATTTTAATCTGGAGTGGATACTGTATCTAGTCAAATGCTTTTTCTGAATCAATTGAGAGGATCATTTGGTTCTTCTCTCTTCTCTTGTTGATTTGTTTGAGCCTGGTTGTTGGTATTATGGAGGGCACATATTGCATGCAACACTGGGTGGGGTGCATAAGCAATGAATTCTGGAACAGTGAAAAAATTAAAAAAATAAATAAAAGTTTTTTAAAAAAGCACTTATCAAACTCAACACCTAGAAAATAAATAATCCAGCCAAGACATGGGCAGAAGACTTGAACAGACACTTCTACAAATGAGAAATACAGATGGCCAACAGACACATGAAAAAATGCTCCACATCACTTGCCATTAGGGAAATACAAATTTAAACCACAATGAGATTTTATCTTACACCAGCTAGAGTGGCTAAAATTAATAAGACAAGGAACAACAAATGTTGGCGAGGATGTAGAGAATGCAGAACCCTCTTACACTGTTGGTGGGAATACGAGCTTGTGCAGCTACTCTGGAAAACAGTATGGAAGTTCCTCAAGACATTAAAAATAGAGCTAACCTATCACCCATCAATCGTACTACTGGGTATTTATCCCAAAGATATAGATGTAGTGTAAAAAAGGGGCCATCCCAGTGTTCATAGCAGCAATATCCACAACAGCCCAACTGTGGATGGAGGTGAGATATCCTTTAGCAGACAAGTGGATTAGAATATATGATTCACATATACAATGAAATATTACTCAGTCATCAGAAAGGATGAATACCTACCATTTGCATTGACATGGATGGAACTGGAAGGGATTATGTTAAGTGAAATAAGTCAAACAGAGAAAGACAATTATCATATGGTTTCTCTCATATGTGGAACATAAGGAATAGTGTGGAGGATCATAGGGGAAGGGAGGGAAAACTGAATGGGAAGAAATCATAGAGGGAGACAAACCATGAGAGACTCTGAGCACTGGGAAACAAACTAAAGGTTATGGAAGGGAGGGTTTGGGAGGATGTGATAACCAGGTAATGGGCATTAAGAAGGGCATATGTTGTTCTAAAGATTGCAAACACCTGAAAATCCATCGGCAGATCGAAGACAAGAAGAACAGCAATTCTGGAAACAGAAAAACAATCACTTTCTGAAAGGTAGGACTGGCAGAGAAGTGAATCCAAAGCGACTGGAAGATAGACCCCGGGGGAGGGGCCAGCTCCCGGCAAGCGGCGGAGCAACCGCGCACAAAATCAGGACTTTTAAAAGTCTGTTCCGCTAAGGGACATCGCTCCAGAGGCTAAACCGGGGTGAAGCCCACGCGGGGTCAGCGTTGCCTCAGGTCACGCAGGGTCACAGAAGGATCGGGGGTGTCTGAGTGTCGCAGAGCTTGCGGGTATTGGAACGGGAATGTCGGCTACAGAGACAGAGCCGACAGTAAGGTCGCAGCTCGGTGTTACCTTGAACCGGTCGCAGGCTCAGTGAGCTCAGAGTGTGGCCGGAGGTCAGGCAGACGGGAGTAACTGGGCGCTGTTCTCTGA
>NW_026749113.1:0-1816 GCF_022355385.1 Mustela nigripes
AACATCACGATGAAAAAGATAGAATATTTCCAGAGAAGTGGAGGGACTTCTATGTCTATAGGACTGACAGGTTGAGTCATTTGGATCTGAGGGTTAACCATTGGGTTTGGCAACTTGGTGGTGATTAGCTATCTTGTAAAATATCTGTGTAGGTGTAGTCGTGGGACCAATGACTGTTAACAGTGTCTGAAGTGCAAAAAAAAATTTCAGGGTTTGGATTCAAATGGGAGCAGTGGATATAAAGAGCAGTGAGCAAGTCTGACTTCTGTTTTGGAGGTCAAATCAGTTTGTTTTGCTGATGCATTAGATATGAGAAAAGGGAAAGGGGGAATTTATCCCAGGGGCTGAGGCTTTAGCCAGTAGGTGGTGGGGATGCTGTTTACTAAGATGGGGAGACTGGGACAGGAGCAGGTTGAGGAGGGAGCAGGATAGAAATCATGGTGAAAATAAGACTCCTGTTACATATTCATGGAGAAATATGCTGCAGGCAGCTGGCCATGTGATTCTCAGCTCCAAGGGCGGGTTAGAATTAAAGACGTTAACTTCAGAGCCTTCAGCTTCTATAAAGAACTTAAATCAATGATGTTGAATGGAATCGGCTAAAGCAGTGGTTTTTAAACTGGGGCTGGGAGGCAAGGAGTTTTGCTCCCAGGGCCGATTGAACAATATCTGGCGACATTTTTGGTGGTCAACACTTGGCGGGGGGGTGCTGCTGGCATCTAGTAGCTAGAGACCAGAGATGCTGCTAACTGTCCTGCAGGGCACAGGACAGCCCCACAGCAGAGAATCACCCACCAGGTATCAATAGTGCTAGGTTGAGAAAGCCTGATCGAGGGAGAGAGAGAGAGAGAGAGAGAGAGTGAACTCATAGCTACAGAAGACCCAGAATCAAGCTCTTCAAAGGGGCGGAGATGAAATAGAGTAGCAAATTGAGAATACAGATCCAGGATGGTAGGAAGAGAAACCATGTGATTAAGAGGGCACTAAGGAAGCAGGAACCTAGAGACACCGAGTACATCCACGTTTGCTAGTAATAGGCGTGTATGGTGCATGGACCGCCTATGAGAATTCACACACCTTGCACATTTTTAAGTGGACATCTGAAACTTTTTAATCATAAAATTTTCATCACAATATATGTATATTTTATTAACTAGGTGTTGAAAATATTAAACATTTAAAAAATGAGATAGAGGGCACCTGGGTGGCTCAGTCACTAAGCAGCTGCCTTTGGCTCAGGTCATGATCCCAGGGGCAAAGGCCCACATTCCTGATCAGCAGGAAGCCTCCTTCTCCCTCCCCTGCTCTCCCTACTTGTGTTCTGTGTGTGTGTGTGTCTCTACCAAATAAATAAATAAACCTTGAAAAAGAAAATGAGATAGGAAAGGATCGACTTCATTGGAATAACATTTGCTGCTCCAAGTTGATTTTTTTTTTAAAAGCAGAACAGTCTCATTTTCTGTTATTTTATTTCCCAAACCACACTGGAATGGAATGAAACCATTAAAATCCTTACTTGTGCTTTTTCCTATTATGTCCCTAAAAATATGTTGTTTAATTTAAATATGAAGCAATGAGTGTCATTAACCAAAACTGATTGTTATTCTGATGTCAGAGCACTTCCAACATCTGCCCAAATCCCCTTTCCGATGTTAACCTTTACCCTAATAAGGAGAGGAAGCCCTAAAGGCAGAGCCCCAGGACTGCCCACAGAAGGGCATTATTTGAAACAAAACTGGTATTTCAACTTTGGTATCAGCCCAAGTCCTACACTCCTCTCAGATCTTATTAGAGTGTAGGACTTGGGCTGATACCA
>NW_026749114.1:0-1816 GCF_022355385.1 Mustela nigripes
CTTGTAAGTCCTTTGGTAGAAAGGTGTGTTCGTGTTTTCACCTATGTCTTCAGCTAAGTTAGGGGTAGTCCCAGGAGCATGGAAGGTGTCATCTGCTTAGTGTGGAGACCTTCAGAGACATCTGAATTGAGGGCTAGAGTTAAGGAGAGTATCAGGCCCAGGCTCTGTGTTCAGTCTGGTATGAAAGTATAATGCGCAGGGATGGTTCGAGATGTCATTCAGATTTCTCCTGCTCTACATCCTTTCTGCAGTTCCAGAGGGCATGATTTCTGACTTTGTTGTAGGATAAGCCCTTTGCTTTGCTCAGGTGTCCCCATTCCCTGGGGATTTGGAGCCAGGCCTCTGGGTGTGGTCCTTTAAGAAGCCAACCTAGCGTTAGGATTGGAGCCCAGGGTCATGGCAGGTTCAGCCTGGCAGCTGTGTGGCAAGACTCTCAGAGGGCTGAGTTGTGGGCATGGACCAAGGTGAGTGTCAGGCTCCATGTTTGTGTCCGGAGACCACTGAATGTGTGGGTGGCCTCAGGTGGGCATGCAGATTTCTCCTGCTCTGAATCATTTCCGGAATTCCAAATGCCAGTTTCCTTCTGGGTGGCAGGCAGAGTCCTCTGAAATTGCTCAGGTGATTCCAGTCCCTGGACTGTGGTGCCAGCCCGGTCTCTAGGGAAAGACCCCTTGGAGCTCAACCTAGGGTCAGGTTTGTGGTCAGGTTTAGGGTTAATATTTAGGGTCCTGGGTTAGGGTGAGGGTTTAGGGGCTTGCTAGGGTTAATTTATTTGCCTTTAATACAAGATGTCCATGCTTAAGTGGGACATTTTCTTAGAGTATTTTACAGTGAGTAAAGTTTAGCACGTAACCCAAATAGTTACAGAGAATGAAATGTTTCAAAGCAACACTTAAGACAATATTTTTTGATATTTATGTTTTATAGTCAAAATAAATAAAAATTGAATTGTTCTGTGACTCTTCTCACAGATGAATTTGCTGGCTCTGTCTTTCTGGTCTTGGCTAAAATCATCTTCTCAGTGGGCTTCCTCAGTGGGCGTCTCTGAATAGGACGGTTCTCTTAGCGCTTAGCCTGCACTCCGTCCTATCGTTGGTTCATTGATTGTATCCCACGCTCTTTGCAAGCTCCCAGGTGGGACTAGAGCTGTCCGTCTGCACTGAGTAGATACTCCATGAATATTTATGAACTCAACAAGTATGGCTTTCTTTTCAATAAGAAATATCCATGTTTTATCAATGAATTTGTTACTGTAATAGAATATATCTGGAGAAAGCTACTGCTCCACGACGGTCCATCTGTCAGGGCTGTGGCTTCACTGTGTCCTGCGACCTGCTGCCCCCACTGGCCGGGATGCTCGTGACCCGTGTGTCAGCTCAGCTTCAAAACGTAGGGGTGAATTCTGTGAAGCTGCTGGGAGGCACTGGGGGGCTTACACTGCTGAACACCATGGCTCATGTGGGGCCAGATGGGACATGAGCAACTCTTCATTCCCTAGATTTTCCATCTTCCTCTACCCTCTGTCAGCATGTGGTTTCCCTACAACCGCGTCTGCAGACAAACTCTGAGATGGCCTATGGCTCGGGACTCCACTGACATCCCAGAGTCTCGTTACAACCAGTGTCAGAGGTTTCTGTGGCCCTGACATGACCCTTGTTCCCAGATAGGCCCCATGAAGAGTCCCACGCGAGTCGGGGAGTGCAGGGAAGATCAATGCGTGATCGCGGCTCCAGCTGAAGCTGCTCTGGGGATCCCGCTGGAGGCCGTCTCCAGGCTCAGTCTGGCTCCTCCGCTGATGTCCAGTACGACCCAGGAG
>NW_026749115.1:0-1816 GCF_022355385.1 Mustela nigripes
ATTTTCTTTTTTTAATTGTTTCTTTTCCTTTCTTTTTTTTTTTTTTTCTTTCTGAAACTCTTTTTATCCCCTTTCTCCCCCCTCATGATTTTGGATCTCTTCTGATTTGGTTAAAGCGTATTTTCCTGGGGTTGTTGACACACTTTTAGTATTTTACTTGCTCCTTCATATACTCTTATAGGGACAAAATGACAAGGTGGAAAAATTCACCACAAAAAAAAAGAACAAGAGGCAGTACCGAAGTCTAGGGACCTAATCAATATAGACATTGGTAATATGTCAGACCCAGAGTTCAGAATGACGATTCTCAAGTTCTAGCCGGGCTCGAAAAAGGCATGGAAGATATTAGAGAAACCCTCTTGGGAGATATAAAAGAGAAATAAGAGAAATAAAAGAACTAAAATCTGACCAAGTTGAAATAAAAAAAAACTATTAATGAAGTGCAATAAAAAAATAGAGGCTCTCACTGCTAGGATAAATGAGGCAGAAGAAAGAATTAGTGATATATTGGGAAGCCTGGGTGGCTCAGTTGGTTGGACGACTGCCTTCGGCTCAGGTCATGATCCTGGAGTTCCAGGATCGAGTCCCACATCAGGCTCCCAGCTCCATGGAGAGTCTGCTTCTCCCTCTGACCTTCTCCTCGCTCATGCTCTCTCTCACTGTCTCTCTCTTAAATAAATAAATAAAATATTTAAAAAAAAATTAGTGATATAGAAGGCCAAATGACAGAGAATAAAGAAGCTGAGCAAAAGAGGGACAAACAGCTACTGGACCACGAGGGGAGAATTCAAGAGATAAGTGACACCATAAGAAGAAACAACATTAGAATAATTGGGATTCCAGAAGAAGAAGAAATAGAGAGGGGAGCTGAAGGTATACTGGAGAGAATTATTGGGGAGAATTTCCCCAATATGGCAAAGGGAACAAGCATCAAAATCCAGGAGGTGCAGAGAATCCCCCTCAAAATCAATAAGAATAGGTCCACTCCCCTTCACCTAATAGTAAAATTTACAAGTCTTAGTGACAAATAGATAATCCTGAAAGCAGCCTGGGAAAAGAAGTCTGTAACATACAATGGTAAAAATATTAGATTGGCAGCAGACTTATCCACAGAGACCAGGCAGGCCAGAAAAAGCTGGCATGATATATTCAGAACACTAAACGAGAAAAACATGCAGCCAAGAATACTATATCCAGCTAGGCTATCATTGAAAATAGAAGGAGAGATAAAAAGCTTCCAGGACAAACAAAAAATGAAAGAATTCGCAAACACCAAACCAGCTCTACAGGAAATATTGAAAGGAGTCGTCTAAGCAAAGAGAGAGCCTACAAGTGGTAGATCAGAAAGGAACAGAGACAATATACAGTAACAGTCACCTGACAGACAATACAATGGCACTAAATTCATATCTCTCAATAGTTACCCTGAATGTTAATGGGCTAAGTGCCCCAATCAAAAGACACAGGGTATCAGAATGGATAAAAAAAGAAAACCCATCTATGTGTTGCATACAGTAAACTCATTTTAAGCCTGAAGACACCTCCAGATTTAAACTGAGGGGGTGGAAAAGAATTTACCATGCTAATAGACATCAGAAGAAAGCAGGAGTGGCAATCCTTATATCAGATCAATTAGATTTTAAGCCAAAAACTATAATAAGACATGAGGAAGGACACTATATCATACTCAAAGGATCTGTCCAACAAGAAGATCTCACAATTTTAAATATCTATGCCTCTAACATGGGAGCAGCCAACTATATAAACCAATTAATAACAAAATCAAAGAAACACATCAACAATCATACAATAATAG
>NW_026749116.1:0-1816 GCF_022355385.1 Mustela nigripes
CCATTTTTGCCTTGGCCTACAGTTCTATCAGCAAATGTTCCTATTTATAGTCCCAGACAGCAGGCTCACAGGGAGCCTGGGTGAGTGTCACAGACTCCCTAAGCTTGTCCTTAAATAATAAATAAAGAATAAAATAAAATAAATGCTAAATAATAATGATGATAATAATAAATAAAATAATAAAATAAATTAATTTTAAAATAAAATTAATAAAGGACAAATAATAAAATAAAAATTAATAATTAATAATTAATGCAATTAATAAGAAATAAATAAATTGATAATTCAAGGCAGAATTTTTGGGACCCCTGACTGTCTATGTGTGTTAAGCATCTGCCTTTCCTCAGGTCATGATGCCGGGGTCCTGGAATGGAGGCCCGCATTGGTTCCCTGCTCAAAGGGGAGTCCGCTTCCCCCCTGCTACAACCCCTCCCCCTGTGCTCTCCATCTCTCTCTGACAAATATGTAAATAAAATCTTTAAAAAATTTTAAGGCAGAATTTTAGAAATAGCCTCTAAAAAGATGAGCTGCCCGGGTGGCTCATTCGGTGGAGTGTGTGATGCTTGGTCTCAGGGTTGTGAGTTTGAGTCCGCCCACCCCACCCCCCACGGTGTAGAGATGAATTCAGGTATGAGAAATAACCTCTAAAAACAAAGAATTTTGTCATTTTTTCTACGGATAGATAAAAATCTATATCCACATATAAAAATATGTGAGCCCGGTTATGTTGGGACTCCCGTTACTGAACAATTGGAAAGCATGTTCAACTCCATGGTCAGAGACTATCCAAGAACACAGCTGGCTCCTGGCCTGGGGGGAACCGTTTTTAGCTGCTAACCGCCAGGGAAAGAAAGTCTCTTCCCAGGCCAAGTTTTCAGCCTCCTGAGCCCCCGGAAGCATGTCTGTGGCCTCAGGAGCTCTCATTGCTTGAAGTCTCTGTGTGCCACTGGTGTGGGTTGGGTCATGAGCAGATGAAAGCTCTGGTACTAGGCCAGCCCTGGACACAGGGAACGGTAGATGCCACCCATTTGTGCAAGCAGGTACAGGGTCCCACCAAACTGCTATGCACATGAGGAAGAGACTGACTAGGACATAGTGGGGGTGACCTGCCCACTGGGGACCTGACGAGCAGCCAGGAGGAAGAGCAGGATCTAGATGGCCTCACTGTATCCCTGGGTCGCTGCTCCTCCCCTCTTTCCTATCTGCCCTGTTTCTCTGTGTGTGTGTGTGCATGTGCTTGTGTGTGTGTGTGTTGTCAGTCCCCTCTGTTCCTCTCCCCTACCACCTCCTTCTGCAGTGCTGTCCCTTCTCTGCTTCTCTGTCTGCTTGCTGCCCCATCTTTCCCAACTACCTGCCACCGTGTCCACGGCAGTCAGCGTCATCTCTCAGCCCCCAGGCCACCTTTCTTGCATGTTCAGGCCAGCACCCTTAAAGCCCAAGCTGTACTTCCTGGAAGAGTGGCAAAGGGCCCTGTGGGGGACAGGGGTCCACCCCGCCTATGGGCCACACTGCAAATGTAGCTGTCGGAGTCAGGGCCAGGCTACAGGGAACAGGCCCCTCTCAAGCCCCAGTCCCAGTGTGGGGGCTGCTCAGCACCTTCTCCCCCTTCCCACCTGTGTCCAACAAGCTCTAAGACCTATACGGATGAGGGAAGGTCAGGGCCTGAGCTCTAGCCAGGCCTGCAAGCCTCTAGGACCCAGCTCTCAGCATGGACTCAGGGTGGCATCAGCCTGCCAGCTGGGTGACCTGGGACAGGCGGTGAATCATCCGCGTGTCTCAGCGTCCCCAACTACGGAACAGGGGGGAGAAGACTCCC
>NW_026749117.1:0-1816 GCF_022355385.1 Mustela nigripes
AGGTTTCTATATATATATATATATATATATATATATATATATATATATATTTTAATTGTTAGAAAATGTGTCACAGAAAGTGTGTAAACTTTAAGATACAGATGCAACATATAACCAACTACATTGTTTGAACGTCTAATTTGTAAATGCTGTTAGAGGAAACTTGGTGGAAATGTCCTTATGTGGTTGTGTTTCTGGAATTAAGTATATTTATTAATAAGGAATAGTTTAAAATTATGAAATGACCAGGAGTGGACAATTTTTCTAATCCTATCAGCTCTTTGCAGCTCTTTTATTAGCCCCCTTTAGGAATATCAGCTTTATTTATCTAATTAAATTTTATATTAATGTGCTTTTGACTTTTGGCCTTTCTCTTCCTTCTGTTCTTTTTTTCCCCTAAATTACATGTTTCTGTTTAGCAGCTACTATCAATTCTTTGATATGAATTCTCAACATCAATTTACTAACTCCAGAGATGAAGCAGCATCAATATTTAGAAGCTAAGAATACAAAGCCTTGGGCATCTGGATGGCTCAGTCAGTTAAGCATCTTCCTTACACTCAGGTGGTGATCCCAGGGTCCTGGGATGGAACCCCAGGTTGATCTATCTTCTCAGCTGGTAGCCTACTTCTCCCTCTCCCTCTGCCTGCAGCTCCCTTTGCTTGCTTTCTACCTCTCTTTGTCAACTAAATAAAAAAAATAAAATAATGTATATAATACACTTATTTATTTATTAAAATGCAATTATTACACAATACATAATGTATTGCATAATTATAATAATGATGAAATAATTTATTAAATATTTATATTAAATATATCAATTTAAATAAATAAATATTTTTTAGAACTTAAAATATTTCAAATTTAGATTATTAAATATTAAATCATTAATTTATTAAATAAATATCTAAATGTAATTAAATAAAATTATTTATTAAAAAAATAAAATAATGTTAAGTCATTATCTGAGCATGTATTTTTAAATAGTCTAAAATAAACCATCTAATAAAGTCTAAATACATTGAGTTCAGATATTTATACAAGTTAACCCAGACAGTCAACCCACAGACAGTTTCAAAACATTTGTTTTTATCCACTACTCAAAATACGATTGTAATGTATTTATTTATAACCTTGACATAGCAAGGAAACTTGGAGGAAAAGGAGACATTTGCTTTTAATATTAGAAAATTATTTTGTTGATTTAAAAAATAAAAACCTTAACACATGAACATTTCTTCTTAAATAACACTGTGAAGTTTCTGAGTCGCATTCTATTAAACGTGCTGATAAAATGGCCCTCAGTTACTCATTTAAATTATCAGCTGAATGGGTAACAAATGAAGTAGAGAGCTTTTTAATTATTTATGAATGTATTGCTTGTGGATGGAGTGCCACATAGAGTTACCTCTCTTTTTGGCTTTATTTTGTGAGCAGCAGTGGAATCCATGAATGAGATTAAACATAAGGACATTCACAGAAATATTAATGAACTTCTGGGGAAGGGCAGTAAGTGCAAGGAAATACTGCAGCAAGACTAATTACAAATTTCAAGTGGTCATCGCTTAATTATAGAACCTTTTAAGTACAAGTAATATATCTTTTTTATGAGCCTATCATATTGTATTAATTACCACAAACTGCACTCTTGAACACTTATCTTTTCACATATTTCTTATTCTTAGTACTTAAAATTACCCTTATGATTGATAAGTAAATGGACTTTACTGACAATGCATTTATTTACATAAATAAATAATGCTGTTTATATATATAAAAACAATTGACTATGTGTATGTGTTCAATGAAATTT
>NW_026749118.1:0-1816 GCF_022355385.1 Mustela nigripes
TGCCACCAGGTGCCGTACTCGGAACTCGCAGAAACAACCCCATGGAGAAATGGGCAGTCAGATGCCATCTTCCACCAAGATGTGGCAGTGTTGTCGGTGGCAGGGAGTGTGCCAGGGAAGGAGTGGAGACAGTCACCCACAGTACCCCATCCCAGTGCACGGGCCGTGTGCAGGGATCCTGTCGCCTCCTCTCTCCTGTGGTGAAGACACTGGCTTAGGCCCAGTGTCTGCCTGTGCGCCGGAGCAAAAGGCCAAGACTTACCTATGCCAGGAGATGGTAGTAGGCATAGAGTGCCATCCTAGGTCACGCAGGCTGCTGCAGGGTTGTGACTGTGTCTGCTTAGTTCGGCTTAGTAAGGTGAACCTCGGGTGTTAACTTGGAGCCCGGAAAGCAAGGCCCATGAGGCACCAGGTCCACCGCAGCTCTTCTTCCCTGACGCGACTGAAACTTGCTGAGGAAGCAGCGGCGAAGTGCTGTTCGCTCCAAACGAAAGCCCCTGCGAAAGCACAGCATTCCTTAGAAATGTTCTGCAGGCTTCTGCTGCTTGCCTGAGGCCAGTCTCGAGGTGGGAGAAACCCCGCATACAGCGAAAGCCTCTTTGCCTGGGCAACTCCCCGGGGAGAGCAGAGCATATTTTGGGAAATGACAGTTGGGTTTGGAGATGCTGCTGCGGCTTGCCTGAGCCAGCCTCCGCAGCACGGTGGAAGATACCCGCATGGAGCGAAATACTCTTTGCCCTAGCCTTCCCTCTGCCTGAGAGAGAAGCATTGTTGCACACGTCTGTCACTGCGCTCCCCAGGAGCAAGTGTGGGGAAGACGCAGCACGCTGCCCCCGGGGAAGAGAAGGAGCCGTTGACTTTGGGGTCGGGAATCGCTCGGGAAGCAGGATAGCCTGCTGTGGCACAGAGGCAGGTGGCAAGACAAGTGTCACCCGCTCCCTGTGCGGAGAGATGGATGCTTGGATGCGAAGGAGACATGCGGGGACGAGAAGGGCAGGTTCACGTGCTCCACTCTGAGGAAGGAGTATGGGAAGAAGGCAGGCAGAAGGGGACAGCATGTCCTTGGCCACCTGTCCCAAGGACAGCCTTGTGCTTGCCACTAGGTGCCGTACTCGGAACTCGCAGAAACAACCCCATGGAGAAACGGGCAGTCAGATGCCGTCTTTCACCAAGATGTGGCAGCGATGTCGGTGGCAGGGGGTGTGTCAGGGAAGGAGTGCAGACAGTCCCCCACAGTACCCCATCCCAGTGCACGGGCCGTGTACAGGGATCCTGTCGCCTCCTCTCTCCTGTGGTGAAGGCACTGGCGTAGGCCCTGAGTCTGCCTGAGCACGGGACCAAAGGAAAAGCCTTACCTACGCCAGGAGATGGTAAAAGGCATAGAGTGCCATGCTAGGCCACGCAGGCTGCTGCAGGGTGGTGACTGTGTCTGCTTAGTTAGCATAGGAAGGTGAACCTCGGACGAGAACTTGGAGCCCGGGAACGCAAAGCCCAAGAGGCACCAGCTCTCCCGCGGCAGGTAGCACCCTGCCGCAACACAGCGAAAGAAAAGGCCTTGCTGAGAAAGCAGTAGCGAAGTGCGGTTCGTGCCAAGCTGTAAACCTCTGCGACAGCATAGCTGTCTCTGAGAAATCACATTCGGTTCTGTGGGCTGCTTTCGTTGCTTGCCTTAGCCTAGTATTCGCAGCACGATGGGAGAAACCCGCATAGAGCGAAAGCCTCTGACGGCGCATCCCCTCTGGGAAAGCACAGCATTCTTTGGGATATCAGAATCGGGTCTGTGGGATGCTGCCTGCTGCTTGCCGGAGCTAGTCTC
>NW_026749119.1:0-746 GCF_022355385.1 Mustela nigripes
ACTGCAAAGATTCTTCTGCAGGACAATTGAGACCTGCAGAAGAATCTTTGCAGTTGGGAGCTTCTCACAACTCCCATCGTCGGAAAACCCCCATGGCCTCGTGATCCATCCCCCCATTCTGGAAGGGGCCATCACGGACAGAATGTCCAACCTGAGCGATCGTCTGATCCTCGCCCTGACTTCAGATGCTCGACATCTCGATTCAGGTCTCACCCAGAAACCTAGGCCTAGCTTGGGTTCTCAGACTTCCGTCCTCAGACTACTGGCCCACAAGCACTCCAGTATGGCAATCCAGAACTACAATGCAGCACTGTGCCTGTTTTCCAGAAGAAAAACATTGCCCTCTGGGCCTACCCAGAATCCCCACATGAGGATCAACCTGCATGCCATTCGGCTGTACCCCACATATATAGGCTGATCTGGGCACTAATGCCCTTTCTGACACAGTCTGAGCCTGGACCTCCTGGCCTCACCCAGACAGCTGGCCGCACACTGAGCACAACGGACCCGCCATGGCGTTATCGTCATCTCTTCTCAATCTCGGTTTTCAGGCTTCTCAACCTAGACCTTATCTCCAATCACGGCCCGGGTTTGAAAATGATGCAGAAATCAGAACTCTTTCCCCATGGCAAGAAACCTTGTGGTTGGCATGTTGTCCAAGTTTCAGTGTACTTGAAACCAGTGTGGCCCATGAGGCCCCGCACATGCTTGCGGGCCACATTGGCAACAAACACACATTGTGACCC
>NW_026749119.1:846-1816 GCF_022355385.1 Mustela nigripes
TAACAAACCTGAAAAAGAGTCCTCCCATCCCACAGATTGACGAAAACAATTGGGATCGGGCCAAATCCACAGAGAGCAAGATCCGTCCAGGGCCCATCGGCCTCCCAACATTCCACGGCCATCCCTGATACAAAATCCAGAGACAAAAGCCTGAGCACGCACCTCAACTCGCTCATTATTCATATCCTGAAGATTTCTTCAGATAAGAACCGACACGGCACTCGAATGCACCCAAAATATATAGTCTAACCTGGGCACTAATGCACTGTCTGTCATCCTGAGCCCGGACCTCGTGACCAACACCCAGACAGCTGACCGCACACTGAGCGCATCAGACCCACCATGGCCTTAGGACATCATCTCTTCCCTACCTCAGTTTTCATGCTTCTGAACCTAGACCTTATCTCCAATTACTGCCCAGGGGTGACTGTGATGCAGAAATCAGAACTATTCCTTACCCATGGCAAGAAACCTTGTGGTTGGCATGTTGTCCAACATTCAGTGTAGGAGAAATAGGCATTGACCCTGAGGCCCCGCCCATTCTTGAGTGAGACGAAGGCATAAACACGCATTGTGACCCTCAGCGTGAGTCCTGTCCTCTAGTAGGTCCTCTCAGTGGCTGGACCATTTGATGTCGTAATGGGCTTGACATGTCCATAGGCCCCAATTTTTAACCAGATTTCTGCTTGTCCAGTCGCCCCTCCCCAGGGCTCTACTCTGGAATCCCTCATTTGGTGGGACACCTGAGGTTGATAAACAAAACAAAACAAATCAACAACAACAGAACATCGGACTTCTTCCATCCCACAGAATGACCCCAAACTCTTTGGACGCGGCCAAACCACCAGAGAGTAAGACTCGTCCATTTCCCATGAAGTCACCCAGAAATTTACGACCATGTGTGACACGATATCCAGAGACAAAAATTTGAGCAAGAGCCTCACACTCGCCCTTTTTTCATATCCCGAAG
>NW_026749120.1:0-1815 GCF_022355385.1 Mustela nigripes
TAAAAAATTCATTTAACCAAAAGCTCCCAAGAATTAAAAATGTCATGGATCTAATGTAGACATGGATATCATTAGTTAATGGGTAGCTATATATTTTCCACTCTAGTGAGATAACAATCAGAGTATTTTTCTAAGTTTTAGCCTCTCAGTGTTAAAAAGGACTTTGTTAAAATAGAAATATTTAGACAAAGGTGATCAAAAGTCTGGATCAGGTCACCTTAAGATAAATATTAGGAAACTGAGGAAACAAATGGAGATTTGAACACTGAGCTATGGTATAATGAATGGTTTCAAGTATTTAGTAGAGTATAGAAAAGCCCTTTAAAGCCTGGCCTTAGCCTAGCATTGCAGCTTCTGGGATATCTGTCTATCTATCATCTATCTATCTAGATATAAATTTGAAAACTTTTTTACCTTAAAGATTTTGAGAAATAGAACATAATCAGCACCATAGAAGATCTGTTTATGATAACAACCTAGCCCCTCCTCCCAGGTTGTTAATATTCTATCTTATTTAATGTAACATTGTGCAAATAGACCACTACTGATCTGCGGTTATGAATGAAATAGCTATAATCATCTGTTTGCATATCCTGGTGAAAATATTCATTTAGTTCCATGTTGTATTTCTAGGAATGGACCAAATGTTTATTTAAGTTTCTTAAGTTTTCTAAATATTGTCCAACTTACCTCAAATGTTTTTATTATGGGCACTTTCATTCTTTCACATTCTTGTAAGACAATTTTACTGTTGCCCATTATGGTAAGTGTGTAATAGTATGTCATTTTAGGTTTTAATATATTTTTAATTTAATTTAATTTAATTCCAGATTCATAATAAAGATAAACAGTTTTTATATATGAGTGGCCATTTGGATTACCCTTTCTGTAAAGTACATGCTCAAATCTTTTGATATCTTAACATTGTGTCATACTGACTTCTTTAATAGTAGATTATCTGAATGAACTTTTAGCTGTGTAGGTCTTCTCTATTTTATTTTGAACTTGTTTTCATTTCAAAATCTTTATATTTATTTTCATAATCTGCTTTTATTTTGCTTTGTCTATTATCTATCTATCTATTTATCTATCTATCATCTATCTATTTATTTCCAAGCAAGAGAGAGCGAGCAAGTGAGAGCGCAGGGAGGGATAGAAAAAGAAGGGAAAAGAATCTTAAGCAGGCTCCAGGCTCAGCACAGAGCCCAACTCTGGGCTCTATTTCACAACCCTGACATCATGACCTGAGCCAAAATGAAAGAAATAAAAGAAAATTAAGGTGTTAAAAAAAAAAGGAAAAAGAATTGGAGGTTTACTTAAGTGAGCCACACAGGCACCCCTGTGGTATCTTAAATTAGCTGTCATATCTTTAAAGTTCTAGAGTATCCATTTGGTTCATTTATAAAACCTTTCTCAATATCATTTTTAGTTTCAGTTTTTTGTTCAATTTGCTTCCCCTCTCATTTCTTTGAGCAGAGTAATCAAGCCATTTTACAATCTTTATTGATCATTTTAACATCATACTTAATCCCATTTTGTCTATCCAATCTTGTTAATGGTTTTTCTTTGTGTGCTTTGTTACATTTTGCTATGTTCAAGACATTATATTTGAAACTCTTATTGAGTAAGGATAATTAAGAGCTATAATAATGATATGGTCCTCCTTGGCAGGATTTTCTCTTATATCTGAGACTCTACAAGACAATCATACTCCAAATTCAGTAATTGACTTTCTCAGTTTACACAGAAGGCAAGGTAGGCTATAGTTTTATTTCTGCTTCTCCTTGTGCTTTGGGGATCTCAACTTAAATTTGG
>NW_026749121.1:0-1815 GCF_022355385.1 Mustela nigripes
TGTAGGTTCTTATCTGAAGAACTCTTCAGGATATGAAGAATGAGCGATTCTGAGGCGCGTGCTCAGGCTTTTGTCTCTGGATTTTGTATCAGCGATGGCCGTGGAATGTTGGGGAGGCCTCATGGGCCATGGGCGAATCTTGCTCTCTGTGTACTTGGCCCGATCCCAATTGTTTTTCATCAATCTGTGGGATGGGAGGACTCCTTTTAGGTTTGTTACCTCAGGTGTCCGACCAAAAGAGGAATTCCAAATCAGAGCACTGGGGAAGAGTGAAGGGACAACCCGAACTATGGTTAAAAATGGGGGCCTAGGGGCATGGCAAGCCCAATATGCTGTCTCTCCATCCAGCCACTGAGAGTCCTTACCTGAGGACTGGGCTCCGGCTGAGGGTCACAATGTGTGTTTGTGACCAATGTGGCCCGCAAGCACGGGCGGGGCCTCATGGGCCACACTTGTTTCAAGTACAATGAACCTTGGACAACATGCCAAACACAAGGTTTCTTGCCATGCGGAAAGCGTTCTGATTTCTGCATCATTTTCAAACCCGGGCCGTGATTGGAGATAATGTCTAGGTTCTGAAGCCTGAAACTTGAGATTGAGAAGAGATGAAGACCTAAGGCCATGGCAGGTCATATGAGCTCAGTGAGCGGCCACCTGTCTGGGTGGGGCCAGGAGGTCCAGACTCAGGCTGTCTCAGAAAGGGCATTATTGCCCAGGTCAGCCTATATATTTGGGGTACAGCCGAATGGCGTGCAGGTTGATCCTCATTTGGGTATTCTGGGTAGGCACGGAGGGCAATGTTTTTCTTCTGGAAAACAGGCACAGTGCTGCATTGTAGATCTGGATTGCCATACTGGAGGGTTTGTGGGCCAGTAGTCTGAGGACGGAAGTCTGAGAACCCAAGCTAGGCCTAGGTTTCTGGGTGAGACCTGAATCTAGATCTCGAGCATCTGAAGTCAGGGTGAGGATCAGACGATCGCTCAGGTTGGACATTCTGTCCCTGATGGCCACTTTTTGAAGGGGGGGTGGATCACGAGGCATGTGGGTTTTCCGACGATGGGAGTTGTGAGAAGCTCCCAAATGCAAAGATTCTTCTGCAGGACAATTGAGACCTGTTGTTTGGCTCCAGGACAATGTTTCCGAGCAGGGTTCTAAGGATAGAGGGCTCGGTAGCCCACCACGCATTCCAATTGTCTCCAAGCAACAAGACAGTTTAGATCTGCTGGATCTGGGGGAGCAACCGAGGTGGCTGAGTTGAAATGGACTCTCCCGTGGATGTGTCCTAATAATATTTGTGTCTATGGAGACCTTGGAATGAAGCGGTGGCACTGGGGCCCTGAAGCTTTCTCCTAAAGAGAGACTTTCACAAAGCTCCTTCATGCAAGTTTCCCATGTGCAGATGAGATTTGTTTTGATGGGTGAGTCAAGAAACAGCCATATGCTGTTATTGAAATCCAGGTCTCTGAGGATAGATGCCTGAAACCAAAGCAATGGATCCTATAGGTGCCTAGGCGCATTCGTGCCTTTTTGGCTCTGGGGACATCATTCTACGGGTCTGAGTGCCGGTAGGTGCTCAGAATGGCCCAGATTGCCCCTGTTTGTCCTGGGAAGCCGCAAATATTGGGATGGCCTCAGGGACTTTGGAGGTTTATCCTCTTAATAGGGTTGTGGCCATTGGAATGGGCACACACAATTCCCTTGGAGAGGACAAGCACAGTTGTCAGGTTTGGCTCCAGGGGTCTGAGCCTGTAGGGTGTGTAGGCCAGGGATGTTTGGACAGTTGTCTGAAAACACAAACTCGGCTTATGTTTCGGG
>NW_026749122.1:0-1815 GCF_022355385.1 Mustela nigripes
CTTTTTTTTTTTTTTTTTTTGTGGAATTGGTAGTGAAGTACTATTGTTATGAGAAGAGATTTCATTGGTAAGTCCCTCTAATCATAATTGTAAGCTACTGGTTGAATGTCCAGAAATGAATTCTAATGAGAGCTATGAAAGAAAAAGGGGAGACAGAGCAATGTTGTTATTTACTAGGTATCTTTATATGAAAGGGTGTTTGAGAAGAGAGCCAGTAGTGCTCCACTACCATTAAAAGAAAGTGGTCAATTTGTCTTTGGCATTTAGAAAGAAGAAATTCTTGGCCCTTAAGATTTGCCTTGGCTGTAGATTGAGGTGCACTTGTCTCTTCTCTACTCTTCTCCTACACCCTTTAACATTTCCAATGAAGTTTGAAATTTTCACTGTCCCGAAGTGATGAGAATGGAAGGCAGTTTTCTGGCCTCTGTTCCTACACACCCTGTGTATTTCTTTTGGAAGGAGCAGTTTCCCTGATGGGTGATAATATGGAGACACATTTTGTTTCTCTGGTTTAGAGCTGCTTGGTTCTGGGAGCTCGGACTCTATACGTGTTCCTGCCTCCATGTCTAGGGTCTCATTGTGTGAATCAGAGCCCACACCTATCTCTGTCTCTCCTCTCGTGGTTCCAGGATGTGGGACTACAATTCTGATTAAGTAGGTATACCCTAATTAGACCTATGTTATTCTTTAAATGGATCTCTGAAGGTCCAGACTTCAGGATAGGGATGAGAATGAGGGAAGAAAATTAGGAGGCCAGAGTTTGGTCCCATGTCTAAGTAATAAAGATCAAGTCTTTCTTTCCACCAGTCTGATTTTTTATTTCTCAGTTTCTCAATTGGTTTAAAATTTAGATGGGATCAAAGAGTGTGAACAATATCATCTTTAAAACCCCAGAAGCCTCTTTTATTGTTGTGAACAGGAGATATATGATTATTACTATAGATGTCTTCTTTCTTTGAACATGTGCTTTAAGCAATTTTAACTTTCTCTTACTTAAAATTTTATTTTTTGGAGCAGTTTTAGATTTATAACAAAATTGAAAGGAAGATATAGAGATTTCTTATACACCTCTTGACCCTATACATGCATTACTTCCCACATTATCAACATCAGTCACCAGATTGGTACCTTTTTTTTTTTTTTTAATCAAGAAAGAACCTACATTTAATTGATCTCAAAATCACCCACACTCCAAAGTTTACCTTAGGGTTCGCTCTTATTCACTATTGTGAATTTTGTAGGTTTAGAAAAAAGTATGATGATATATATCCGTTATTATAATATCATACAGAATATTTTCACTGCCTTAATTATCCTCTGTGTACTGGATATTCTTCTCTTCCCCCTTCTCTCTGCCCTTAGTAATATTTTTATTGTGTCCATAGTTTTACTTCTTCCAAAATATCATTTAGTTGGAATCATACAGTTTGTTGCCTTTTCAGATTGGCTTCTTTCACTTAGAAATATGCAGTTAAGTTTCCTGCATTCCTTTTCATAACTTCTATTTCTTTTCAACATTGATTAATATTCCATTGTCTTGCTGCACCACAATGTATTTCTCCATTCACATACTGAAAGACTTCTTGGTTGCTTCCAAGTGTTGGCAATAGTGAAGAAAGTTGTTATAAAAATCTAAACATCTATATGTAAGTTTTTGTATAGATGTAAGTTTTTAACTCCTTTGGGTATATATCAAGGAGCAAAATTGCTGAATTATATGGTAACAATATGTTTTGTTTTGTAAGAAACTGCCAAACTGTCTTCCATTGTAGTTGTACCATTTTGTATTTCCACCAGCAATGAAGAATTACTTTT
>NW_026749123.1:0-1815 GCF_022355385.1 Mustela nigripes
GAGCCTGCTTCTCCCTCTGCCTCTGCCTGCCATTCTGTCTGCCTGTGCTTTCTCTCTCGCCCACTCTCTCTGATAAATAAATAAAATCTTAAAATAAATAAATAAATTTTCATCAAAAAATTGTGAGTGTATTTTATTGTAGGATCATGATCAGCATTTTGCAGATGAGAAAAGTGAAATTTAGAAAAGTATGTCTCTTCAAATCCCTCATAATATATCTGTCCTAGATAGAAGGATATACTACCACAATTGAGGAAGATAATTGAGATTACTTAAAATGATAAACTTTACTGTATAGGGTTTTTAAAAGTTTGCCACAGATTCAGATTCTTTTAAAATATATATCTATTTTGTGTAAAGAGAATGCACTGAGAAGTAACAAGAAAGTGATATATCAGTGCTACCAACTAATGGCTATAATATCATCACCTTATTTATGAACAATGAAACAGTGTGCAATATTTAAATAAATTTAAATAAATTCCTATTTATTTATTATTAAAGAAATTCCTCTAACAAACAGTATGTTTTGAAGGTTGCTAGCAGGAAAGTGTTGTACTTCATGGAAGTAATCAGAAAATATGATCTAAATTTCTGCTTTCAAGGGCGCCTGGGTGGCTCAGTGGGTTAAAATTCTGCTTTCAAGAAGCTATAACAGTAAGTACTGAGCATTAGCTATTATATGCTATGGATGAATAACTGAAATCTACATTTGAAACTAATGGTACACTATATGTTAACTAATTAAATTTTTAAAAGTTAATAAAAAAACCCACTATTTTATAAAACAATATTCCCAACAGGCTCCTTTGCTTTAAAATACTCAGTTTGTAATGAGAGTCATTACTTTTGTCTAGCCAATTCTTACATCACTGTTTATCCCTTCCCTGCTTTATCCCTTCCCAGTATCAATAAAGGCTCACTTGGGTCACCTAGAAGCCATGAGAAAGCTTGTAATAGATCTGGCTGGTTTTCACCAGCAATTTGACCACCATGTGCTCAGGGAAGTCTATTGATAAAGGCTTTATTGCAATGAATTGCAAATACATGGATGATTTTGAATTCTCTTTCTTAAGGTCTTGTTTCATGATAATATAAATTTAGGGTGGCTTATTGGAATGGATGTTATTAACATATTTTCATAGTTCTAAGTACATGGAATTGTAAAATAGATTAATGAATGTGGCATTACTGACAACCGTCCTCATTTTGAAATCAAATTACAGTGTACTGAGCTGAGGAGGCAAAGCAGATTTGGGATTATGTGTGAACTAATTTAAAAAAGTCTTAGGGGTATGATCAGACTATTGGGTAATTTAGTAGAAAAATGTCAACTGATTGAGATTCTGTGTTCCCTGATTTCAGAGAGAAGTTAAGATAAATAAGTAACACGAGGAGACTAGGAAGCCAAACATAAGTGATAAATTTGTGCCAGGGTGTGTATACATCTGTTTATCTTCTTGCTTTACCACTAAGGTTGCTCCTAGAGGAGAGTTTAAATATGTGTTGGAGCTAATCTCTGTGTATTACACAAGAAACCACATCCTACAGCTCTCCCTGAAACACTCTTTATGATTTCAATGTAATTTGGTTTTTGCATTTTTAGAAATAACAAAATACGTTGCAAACTCATCTACTTTATTACCACCACAAGAGAGTCAGCTGACTCCACATTTTAACACAGTGACAGTCACAGAGGAATGGAGGAATGAGTAGAATTATCAATATATGTGCTTTTAAGAAGTATGAGAGGGTAGCAGCTATTTCGAGGAACCAAAACATGGGTCAGCAGCTGTGCAGGAAAAGTGATGGAAT
>NW_026749124.1:0-1815 GCF_022355385.1 Mustela nigripes
CAAGACGATTTCCCCTACTCTGAATCCTTTCCAGCATTCCAAATAGCATGGTTTCCTTCTGGGTGGCAAGCTGAAATCTCTGGGATTTCTCAGGTCTTGCCCTTGCCCTGGCAAGGGCAAGATACTTTTTACAGTAAAAGAATTCACCAGATGAGCTGAACAGCAGAAAAGACACAGCTCAGGAGTAAATCAGTGAACAGGAATATCATGCCAAATACTTCTTTGAGAACACACTACAGAGCAAGGGAAGATAGGAGAGAAAACTGAGATATAAAGGATAAACCCTCCAACTTTCGAACATCATTCCCTACTTGTTTATTTCCATTGCTGTCAGCTCCTTCCCAGTCAAAAATAAGTCTCCTGAGCCAGCCTTTTTTCTTCCTGAGTTTGGGGCACTGCAAAGCCCACCAGAGGGGCCAAGGGCACCCCTGTACCTGCTGAGCTGAGCCCATTTGTACCCCAACAGTGAGAAGGTACCAGCCTGGCCCTCTGGTGCTCCATGGTCTGTGGCAGTCCTTCCTTCTGGACCCTGTTTTCTGCTCTTCCTTCACTAACCCTGGTCTCAAACTAGGGATTGCTCCCGGAGGAGGAACTCAGGGAGATGAAGCTCAGGAGGGCCTCCCCTGCCTGGAATCTCTGTGTGAGGAGTGCACAGCCAACAGATTTTGCCCAGGGACTTGCAAAATGCAGAGAGGCAGATTTATTTTCTCTCTTTCTCTCTCTCTCTAGCCTCATACCAACCAGGAGTTCTTAGAACTTTCTTCACTGACTTCTAGGTGTAGCTTGGCCACTATTTCCACAGAAAGGCCACTTGAGCATGATCAAACACACGTATAAGCAATTACATTTAAAAAAAAAACAATAAGCCAATGCACACAGACATTTGACAGCAGCACAGGACGCTCAAGGGACCAGAGTCCCTACCTTGGGCAATAGTGGTAGAGGCCGGGTTCTGCCACGCAGGTCCCTAGACCTTTGGCAGTTTCCACGATTGCAAATCCAGACATGCAGAATCCTGAGGGAAAACCTACTAACTGCAAAAGAGCAAAAATTCATCAGGATTCAGAGAGTGGAAACCCATTTGTACTGGAAAAGAAAGAAGTAGGCTTGCTGTGAATCCAGCAGGGAGGACAGGCATAGATAAAGGCTGGTGTATGGGTTATGGAAACTATTGTTTCTCAAGGGTCATGCTGTCTCTGTAAAATGCTATGAGGAGTGTCTCTTGGGGAACTCCTGCTTTCCTCCCAGTGACACCCCCAGATTCTGCTTTGCTAGTCCCATGGATTCCTGGGGATACCCAGTTGATAAGCTACGCTGTCCTCATGACAACACTTGATAATGGACTGAATGTGTGTGTCTTGTCCCAATTCAGATGTTGAAGCCCTGACCCTGAAGGAGTGCCATCAGGAGGTATGGGCTTTGAGAGGTGATGAGGTCATGAGATTGGAACACTTGTGAATGAGATAAAAGCACTTCTGAGAAAAGAGATTGTTCTGCCAGCTGTCATCCATGCAAGGCTACAACAGAAATATGGGCATCTATAGATAATGAAGCAGTCTCTTGCTAGATATCAGATCTCCCAGGATCTTGCTTTTGGACCTCTCAGTCTCTAGAACTGCAAGGAATAGTACATGTTTTGCTGTTTCAGCCACCCAGTCTGTCATCATTTGTTGCAGCAACTTGAACTGAATAAGGCAGAGCCCAAGTCCTGGTTAATCCCTGCTTCTACTCATTTCCCCTCAGAAAGAGCTTCTAATCCAGAACTGATCTCTGCTTTCCATACACGTGCTTCAGACTCCTTCTGTGAGAGCCCAG
>NW_026749125.1:0-1814 GCF_022355385.1 Mustela nigripes
CCCCAGAGGCCGCTCTCTCTGTAGTGGGCAAGCAAGGCTTACAGAGACGGGGCAGGGGCTCAGCCAAGCCCTTCCTGAATGCCTCGGATCCTTCTGGCCAGCTGCACGTCCTTCGGGAAGAGAGTGACCCGGCCGGCGTGTAAGGACAGGAGATAGGCGTCCTCAAAGAGATGAACTAGAAAGGCTTCTGCGGCCTGGGGGCAGAGAGAAACGGGATGCGATGGGGCATGGGCTGCTTCGTTCTAGGCGCTCCATCGCCCATGGTCTCTGAGGGCTCCCAGTGCTGTCTGAAAGGCTGCCCACAAAACGAGGGTGGACTGTGCCTGGGAATTCTGCTATCACCACAGAAAGATCTGGCCTCCAAACCCCGGGCGTTCCTTGATGGTGTCTTTAAGGAGGCAAGAGTCAGCATATGGCACATCTCAGTCAGCCCTGTGGAATTCAAGAATGCCTTTCTCCTGTCCCCACCAAAGGGAACCCACTTCTTACCTCTTGTAGGGCCAATAGGGCCTGGGCTTGCCAAGAGAAGTCCACCCCGCGAGTGAATTTAATGCATATCTCTCTTGCCTGTGAGGGAGGGGTGGGACGGGGAGCACGGGGGAAAGGGAATGGGGAGTGGACAGTAAAAGAAGAGAGATTCAAGGGTTAGATCCTCTCCATGAATTTCTGTGAATCTTCACTTCTGGGATACCTTTGTGGCCCTTAATCTTAGGACCTAACTAGCAGCCGGTGTCACCTCCTAGAAGTTGCGGAATTGGGATGTCTCCTGCTGGTGGTGGGGAGAGGAGGAGGAAATCTCCCAGGGTAGGAAGAGGGGTCAAGCATGGATGGATGAAGGAGTCCCTATTTCTATAACCAAAGAGCACAGGTTCAGAGGTGGTGGGGGTTAGAAACTAATTCCATAAAGAACCAGAGGGCACCGTTGGTGGGCTCATGTTTTCCAAAGATGAAGAGTCCTGTGCCAGGTTAGAGAAGAGGTTCCCTTAGCCATTCAGGCAAGAGATGACAGAGTCTGCACTACCAGGGAGAGTTAAAGAAAGGAGGCAGCAGGGGGTTGGCATTGCTCACCAGGCGGCCAAAGGGGCTCTTCCTTATCAGTAGGCCTGTGCTCTTCTGAAGCTTTCGGATTTCCTTCAGAATCCGGGATCTCCGAGGACCACGCTGACGGGAGGAAGCGCCTGAGAAGAGTTGGGTTGGCAAGTGGAGTGTCAGTAGCTGAGCCTCTCAGCGTGGCTGACACAAGCAAACTGCCAGATGGCCAGGCTGCCATTCGCTCCACGGAAGCAGGGATTTCGGTCTATCATTTACTATGATTATCTTCAGCAGCTGGAGAACAGTGGATAGAGGCTACATAAATTTTTGCTAAATGAATGAGCGGTCCTCTGAGGATCCATCCTCAGTAATGATCCTTTGAGGGTATTATCTTAAATGCCAACTCTTCCAGGAAGCCTTTCCTGATTCCCAGTCACTTCCAAACTGATAGGTCACCTTCCTCCTCTGAGCCCTGCAGTACATCGGGCCTCTTTACTTTTTCCCATCTAGATTAGAAACTCAGTTATTTTATTTTATTTTATTTTTGAGCTGGAACGAATCTGAGAGGTTCTCTAGCACAATTCCCTGTCTCCGTTATCCTGAGACCCAAAGAAGTGAAGACAATTGGCCAGAGCTTATTTGTGGCCAAGGAGGGACCTTGGACGTGGCATAACTCAGTGCCTATGTTGGGCCACTGGGCTATGGAGCCAAAGCTTTTGGCTCAAAGACCAGTTCCAACAACAAAAAAGAAAAAAAAAAAATCTTAAAAATATCCCCCCCCC
>NW_026749126.1:0-1814 GCF_022355385.1 Mustela nigripes
AAACTGAGGGTTGCTGGGGGGAGGGGGTTTGGGAGAAGGGGGTGGGGTTATGGACATTGGGGAGGGTATGTGCTTTGATGAGTGCTGTGAAGTGTGTAAACCTGGTGATTCACAGACCTGTACCCCTGGGGATAAAAAGATATGTTTATAAAAAATAAAAAAATTTAAAAAAAAAGAATGAATTCACTTTGGGTTTTACAGATGGATTTTATGAAATTGAAGAATTTCCTGTATTTCTATACTCTGAAGAGTTTTAATCAGGGAAGGGTGGTGTATTTTTCAAATTACTTTTTTTTGTATCTTTTGAGATGATTGTTTTGTGATTTTCTCTTCCCTTATGTGTTCTATCACATTGATTGATTTAGGAATTTTGAACCACCTTCTCGTCTTAGGGAAAAATCCCTGCTGGTGGTGGTGGATAATTCTTTCAATGCACTGTTGGATCCTATAACTGGGTTTTTGTTGAGAAACTTGGTATCCGTATTTATCAGAGGTATTGGAATTCTTTTTGATGGGGTCTTTGCCTGATTTGGGGGTCAGAGAAATGCTATCCTCATAGAATGAGTATTAATGTTTTCTTTCTTCCTCGAATGTTTAGTAGAACTCCCCAGGGAATCCATCAGGTCCTTGATTCTTGTGTCTTGGGAGATTTTTAATCACTGCTTCAATCTTATTACTGGTTTTTGGACTATTTAGGTTGTCAATTTCTTCCTGATTCTGTCTTGGTAGATTTTAAGTTTCCAGGAATCCATGTATTTCTTCTAGGTTGCTTAACATATTGGCATGTATCTGTTGATAATAATTTCTGATAATTGTTTCTATTTCCTTGGTATTAGTAGTGTTCTCTACTCTTTTATTCATGATTTTATTATTTTTGGGTCCTTTTTGATTTCTTTTGAATAAGTCTGGCCAGTGGTTTATTGATTGTATTAATTATTTCAAGGAACCAGCCTATAGTTTCATTTATGTGTCCTACTGTATTTCTGGTTTCAAATTCATAGATCTTTACTCTAGTCTTAATTATTTCCATTCCTGTATGTTGGTTAAGTTTAATTTGTTGTTGATTCTCCAGTTCTATAAGGAATAATGTTAGTTTGTGTATTAGGGATTTTGCTATTTTTCTGAGTGAGGCTTGGATGGTTATGTATTTCTCCCATAGGGCCGCCTTTGCCATATCCAATAGGTTTGGTTTGCTATGTCTTCATTCTCATTTGTTTCCATGAATTATTTAAGTTCTTCTTTGATTTCCTGATTGACCCAAACATTCTCAAGCAGGATGGTCTTTAGCTTCCTAGTGTTTGAATTTCTTCTAAACTTTTCCTTGTGATTGGCTTCCAGTTTCAAAGCATTGTGGTCTATTCTCTTATACCATACACAAAGATAAATTAAAAATGGATAAAAGACCTCAATGTGAGACAGGAATCCATCAGAATCCCCAGGGATCGCAACTTGAAACCTGCTCTGCCAGCGACCAAGGGGAAATTTATATGGGCTCTGTAGCCAGACGGAGGCTTCTCTCTGAGAGAGAGGTCTGGGGGCAGTTTATTTTCCTTAAACCTCCAAAAACCATCCAAAGCTGCCAAGGCAAGAGAAAACAAATGAACAAACAAACAAAAAAACTTCCAAAGGACAAAAGCCTGAAAAACCAGTTTCCTCAGAGCCCACCCACTTGATGGGGGTAGGAGAACTTAACTCAGGGAACACTGCCTGAAAAACCACAAGGCAGGCCCCTCCCCCAGAAAGCCAACCAAAAAACAAAACAAAACAAAACAAAACAAAAAAACAAGACAAGAGAACAACCACCACTACTTCAT
>NW_026749127.1:0-1814 GCF_022355385.1 Mustela nigripes
GTATCCATAGATCACATCTTCTTTATCCGTTTGTCTGTTGAAGGGGAGCTTGGCTCTTTCAACAGAATGGCTATTGTGGACATTGCTGCTATGAACACTGGGGTGTATATGGCCCTTCTTTCCAGTAAAATAGAGCTAGCCTATGACCCAGCGATTGCACTACTGAGTATTGACCTCAAAGATACAGATGTAGTGAAAAGAATTAGGTATTGTTAAGGCACAAATGCAGGGGATAAAAGTTATGGTACAGAAGAGGGAAGGGCAACCATATGGCAGAGTAGAATAAAGTAGCTCAGGAAGAAATTAGTCATATCCAGATATTGTAAGGCATGTGGGGTTGGCAGGGAGAGCATGAGAAATCATGAGAGAAGAGAGAGAAAATGGACCAGGCAGGAGAGGTTTATAACATTTTAACATCTAAGGTAAGCATATGCAAAGCAGAATAGGGAAAGAAATAAAAGTTTTTATAAGACTCAATACATAAGGAATAACCTGGAGGACACTGGGAGATGGAGAGAAGTGTGCTGGGGGAAATCGGAGGGAGAGACAAACCATGAGAGACTGTAGACTCTGAGAAACAAACTGAGGGTTTTGAAGAGGAGGGTGGCAGGTGGTTGGGTGAGCCCAGTGGTGGGTATTAAGGAGGGAATTTATTACATGAAGCACTGGGTGTGGTGCATAAACAATGAATTTTGGATCACTGAAAATAAATTAAAAGAAAAAAAAGGCTGACTACAGACATGGACCTCATTGTAACACAGATATGGAACTCACTGTAATACCAGCCACTTCTCACCGACACACACAGACTATGATAATAATAAATAATAATGCAATTAAGAAAATTGCCTGTCAAATAATTTTTCCTCTTCTTTATTTTTATGATTATTATTTTTATTTTATTTTTAAAGTTTTTATTTATATTCCAGTTAGTTAAAATAAGGTTAATATTAGTTTCAGGTATACAATATAGTGATCAACACTGCCATACAATGGCTTAAATAAAAAAATGAAAAAAAATTTTTTTAAAGATTTTATTTTTAAATAAAACATTTACACCCAAGGTGGAATTCAAACGTACAACCCCAAGATCAAGATTTACATATTCTATTGACTGTTCCAGCCAGGCAACCCAACAAATATAAATTTTATAAAATTGTTGAGTTTGTGGGAGTCTCATTTGCTCAGTCAGTTAAGTGTCTGCCTTTGGCTCAGATCATAATCTCAAGAGTCCTGGGATCGAGCCCCATATTGCTCATGCTCTCTCTCTCTCTCTCTGGCTTTTGCTCTTAAAAAAATAAATAAAATACTTTTAAAAAATTTTTGATTTTGTGTAACTAGTTTTAAACTAGGAGACAGAGATGAAGATAAGGTATGATGTTATGGCAGGGAAAAATACAACTTACACGTTTTAAAAATAAAATGTGCAATGCAAGTTACATCACTTCTTTTATCACCACACTGAGACTTTCCCTACTGAATTGTTGTAATGTAAGGACCTATTTTATATTTTTGTATTTGAGCAAGAGGCTTTCATTGAGTTTAACCCTTAAACTGTCCTTGCTCCACTTCCCCCAGGGGATTCACTTAAAAACAAGTCCTGGAAATCAGCTCCAGGTAACAAAGCCCATATACAAGGGTGGGTCAGGCCATGTGGAGACATCAATCAGCAGGAGGGGGGGCCGGTGTTTGCATATTGTCTCCCTAGATACTAAGGAGTATGCCCCACTCCTCCGCCCTTTGGGAACCTTTTTGGCACCAATCCTACTCAAGGTGTAATAGGCTGGGTCAAATGTCTATACTAGGGTAAATTG
>NW_026749128.1:0-1814 GCF_022355385.1 Mustela nigripes
TGATTCACTTACTATGATGTTTAGGTAATTATACACATTAAGAAAAGGGCACAAGGCACTTACATTTCCATGATACCATCAAGGATATTGTTGTTTTATTAAAATGTTACATCTAGAGCTGTAACGTATAGAGTAGTTAAGTCAATCACTATGTGGTACAGGTGAGACTATTGTAACAGCCATACTTCCATAAAAAAGAAAAAAATTTTTGTGGTTTCTGATCTAGGAATCAGCCAGTGAGTAATTCTATATCAGTGTCCAGTTACCGGGCTAAACATGTAATTTATTTATACTTCTGAGGGGAAGCTGAATTGTGATCACTGAGCCAGCTATGTTCTAGTAACTACCCATTTACCCAACATAACAGATATAAGAAGGTAAAAGGCTTCTAAGGAGACTGGTTATTTATATTTTGAACCACATCTTGGCAGGTATAACTTGCAACTTGTGCTTAGTGGTAAGATTTCTGATATTTACTTTCTCCTTCCCTTGGCAAGTCAAGTTAGTTAAAAAGTAATTAGAGTTGAGTCCATTGTTTTTCTTAAATGTTTATAGAGCCATAGAACTCTCAAGCTTTCTTTACTAGACAGGATTAGATCACATTAGTGATAAAGATCAGAATGATTTGCATTGCTAAAATGAGAACTGCCTGTCAGTTTGGAGAAAGCTCATTTTTATAACCAACAGATTGGCTCTGGGCTAGAGATTAATGAGTGCTATGGGTGGGGTGATGAAAGTGATACATTCAATGACCTGTGGAATTTGTTCTGTAATTTCCCCACTCCCCTGGTCAGCAGAGCGTCTTCTTCAGTACCCAGCACCGCCCATAACTGGATTCAGAAAATCACTCTACAAAAATGGTTATTTGTTTTGCCTTTTTTTTAAAATCATTTTTTAAAACATTTGATTTATTTACTTTACTTGAAACACGGAGAAAGAGAATGAGAGCACAAGCAGAGGGAGCAGCAGAGGGAGGTGGAGAAGCAAGCTTCATGCTTGGTGGGATTGCACAAGGGCTGAAGAAGACAGAATGGGAAGGGGACAAGGAGAATAGTGGGTTTCAGCTTCTTGGAAACAGAGCCCACCTCTATTTCCATGTTTATCTCACTGCTCTAAACCCAGGTCACAGCACAGTGCCTGCAGCAGAGTCATGTCATGGAAGTGCTCCAAAAATGATAAATATTGCTATTTATACTACTAAAATTCCCCCACAAAGGGCCAAGTGTCATACCTTCTCCCAGTTCCCCACACTGAATGCAATGAAGAATCAAACTATCGGGTTAAGGATGTCGAGAGGTGTTTAACAGGACCCAGATCACAGGAGCCATATTGTATCGCAGGACCAGGGGTCTTACCAGTGACTAGGTATTCACTCCTCTTAAGAGGCTAGCTCCTTGGATCTCCCTCTTCAATCCTCTGAACCTATGTCTGGCATCAGAAACAAAAGTAAACATAACTTATCGCCCTTGTTTATTTTTTACTATTATTTGTTATAGAGGAAGAGAGAGATCACAAGCAAGAGGAGCAGCAGGCAGAGGGAAGGCAGGCCCCCCACTAAAGCCTGGTATGGGATCCATTCCCAGGACTCTGGGAACATGACCTGAACCAAAGGTAGATGCTTAACTGAGTAAGCTACCCAGGCATCTCTTATTGTCCTTCTTTAAAATTTAATGTATTCTCTCTCCCTCTCTCTTTGTCCCCACTCTGTCACTCATACTCACACAATCACAGAGTCACAGACAATAGCAAGGTATTTCCCATTCTAACTCGCTAAGGCACTATGAGCTTAAGCTCAACAGAATCACTTTGCCAGC
>NW_026749129.1:0-1814 GCF_022355385.1 Mustela nigripes
AATAGTTACTTCTTATCTCCAAATTTCATGTTTCCAACTTTTTTTTTTTTGTAAATGTTCTACACCCAGTGTGGAGCTCAATGAAAGTCTTGAACTCATGACCTTGAGATCAAGACCTGTGCTGAAAACAAGAGTTAGATGTTCAACTCACTGAGCCACCTGGGCACCCCTCATTTTTCCAACTAACTTAAAATACTGATAAAAAAGCTAAAATAATTGTTTCACATAGTCAAATTTGCATAAATTCCAATTTTCTATTTCGGCATTAAATGCCATCCTGTAATTTTTAACTAGATATCAACAAACCACATCTAGTGATAATACTCAACTAAAATCATCAATTTTCTTGTGTTATATTTATCTTGTTTATTTGAATGATATATTTTTTCCCCATTTAAGACATTACTTAAAAACCTGAAATCTCTGGATATAATATTTAACCCAATATACTACAATATGTTTTAAATACTCTTATTTTTTTAACATCAGGCTTTTCTGCAACAAACTCAAAAGTGAGTATACCTTTATAAGTTAAAATAGAGCATTTTATCATTACTTATATTTAAACTTATTTATTTATTTTTACCCATAAATTATTTTTTTACCCTCTTTCTCTCTTTCTTGTTTTATGTGAATATAGTTGGCATACACTGTTATATTCGGTGTAGAACTTGGTGATTTGACAAGTTCGAACATTATGCTCTGTTCACCACAAGTATAGCTACCATCTATCCCATTACATCATTATTACAATATCATTGACTATATTCCTTATGCTGTGCCTTTATGTCCTTGATACATTTATTCTGTAATTAGAGGCCTATCTCTTCCTCCCCCCCTCATCCATTTTGCCCATCCCCTCATTCCCCCTCTCCACTCCTCTCTAGCAACCATCAGTTTCTGTATCTATGAGTTCTCTGTATTTATGGGTATTTCTGGGTTTGATGCTATTTATTTTTATTTTATTTTTTTACTTATTCACCTTTTTTTTAGATCTAACTTATGAAATAGGATTATTTGATATTTATCTTTCTCAGTCTAACTTATTTAACTTAGTGTAATGTCCTCTAGGTCCATCCATATATTTAAATTTAACATCTCTTTAATGCCTCTTGCAAGACATTAATTAATTAATTAATTAATTAATTAATATTTCCCCAAATGGTACTTCTTCATCTAAATTAATCTGAGGGAAAGGAGTTACTCTAATTTGTTTTCGTACAGTAGATAGCCAATAAGGGTTAATATCAGTAATGGACTTTCCCTGTGAAGGACTATTTTCCTACTTAATAAAAATAGATAACAACAAATGACCATTATTTCTGCAATGTTTTTAAAAGTCCCTGAGGAAATCAGGGATAGTTTTGAGCATGTAATTTCACATTAAGGCAATCGTATATATAATTTCCTTGCATTTTACAAGAAAGGAACTTAAAGTCTTATGAAGCATTGGTACAACATTCCTTTTATAAATGGAAGATAACCTCAAGTTTACTGTGTTATGTCGGTGGTGTCAATGTTCTGGTGGACAGGTTTTCTCTCCTTCATTTGCTTCTCAATGTTATAATTTCCCTATGTGATCTAGTGGAAGGATCAGGGTCTGCAACTTAGGGTTTGATTTTTAACATTCTGGGGTCTCTTCCAAGGCATCTGAGAAGTATTTCCCCAGATATTCATTTTCCTCTCTCAAGAAACTGCCATTTTCATCCTTATTTGAGTTTATTTAAGTGAGACAATTAAGGATTCTGTCTCCTTTTAACCCTCATCTTTCACAGAGTTGAAGAGGGTTTTGCTGTTTTGTTGTTGTTGTTGTT
>NW_026749130.1:0-1814 GCF_022355385.1 Mustela nigripes
CTGCAGGTATGGGAGCATCCTGGCCTTTCCGCTTAGTGGCCCCACGTCACTGGTCGAGAAAGGCCCAGGATGCTCCCATACCTGCAGGCGGCCCTGCTGGAAGTGCTTAGCAGTCTGATATGGACCTCTTCCTGCTCAGGTTCCTGGGGATGTGACTGAAAGGAGGGAAGCTCGGGGCTCCCGACACAGGCTGGTTCGTCGTGCTGGCTCCGGTGGTCCCCGACAAGGTGCTCTGGCATGGGTGGCCACCTGTTTTCGGGCCCAGGTTTGCCCTGGATTCGTGCGGGCCATTTTGGGCCCTGCTTTTAGCTGCTGTGATGCAGAGAGCCCCTAATCTGGAGCATAGACCTGCAAAATTATCTCCTCTCCCCAAAACTGTGGGTGCTGTCGAAAGCCCATGCTGATTGGGGCTGGCATTGGGGGGCCGGGGTACTTGCTGTTAGGCCCAGCATTGGACACAGCCCCGGGCAGCGGGGGCTCGCTGTCAAGTCACTGGCAGTGGCAGTTTTCGGGATGTGTGGGAAGATGACTTGTTGCACAGTGAAGCTCTTTTGCACCTATCAGTCTTGGGTAAGGTATGAGGTTGTCTTTGTGGCAAGGGTGGTGTGGGCCGTGCTGACCACAAAGACACTGCTGCTAGGAGGAGAGGCCAGGCCGCCCCCGTTTCTGCGGGCAGCCTTGCTGGAAGTTGCTCTCTCTGATCTGGACCTCTGCTTGGTCTGGTGACTGGGGATGCGTCTAGAGGCAGGTGCACTCGGGGCTCCCGACACAGACTGTTTCATTGTACTGGCTCCCGTGGTCCCCTTACAGGATGCTCTGGCTTGGGCATCCCCTTGTTTTGGGCCCAGGCTTGCCCTGGAGCCCTGCGGACCACTTGGTGGCCTGCTCCTTGCTGCTGTGATAAGAGTTGCCCAAATCTGGAGCACAGATCGGCAACATCATCTCCTCTCCCTAAAACTGGGGATGGTGACGAAGCCCCATGCTGATAGGGGCCGGCATTGTGGTGCCAGTGGGGGTCCAGGGTGCTGGCTGTTGGGCCCAGCATGGGACACAATGCCAAGAACCGGTGGGGAAACTGCCAAGCCAGGGGCTGCTAGAGTGGGCAGCGATGTGGCAGAAGATGGCTTGGTACACTTTGCAGCTCTTTTACACTTAATCAGTAGCTGGGCAGGAGATGAGGGGGTCTTGGTGGCAAGGCTGCTCTGGGCCTTGCTCGACCAGTGACGTGGGGCCACTAGGAAGAAAGGCCAGGATGCTCCCGTACCTGCAGGCGGCCCTGCTGGAAGTGCTTAGCAGTCTGATATGGACCTCTTCCTGCTCAGGTTCCTGGCGATGTGTCTGAAAAGAGGGAACCTCGGGGCTCCCGACACAGGCTGGTTCGTCGTGCTTGCTCCGGGGGTCCCCGACAAGGTGCTCTGGCATGGGTGGCCACCTGTGTTCGGGCCCAGGTTTGCCCTGGATTCCTGCGGGCCATTTGGAGCCCTGCTTTTTGCTGCTGTGATGTAGAGAGCCCCTAATCTGGAGCATAAACCTGCAAAATTATCTCCTCTCCCTAATACTGTGGGTGCTGTCGAAAGCCCCATGCTGATAGGGGCCGGCATTGTGGTGCCAGTGGGGGTCCAGGGTGCTGGCTGTTGGGCCCAGCATGGGACACAATGCCAAGAACCGGTGGGGAAACTGCCAAGCCAGGGGCTGCTAGAGTGGGCAGCGATGTGGCAGAAGATGGCTTGGTACACTTTGCAGCTCTTTTACACTTAATCAGTAGCTGGCAGGAGATGAGGGGGTCTTGGTGGCAAGGCTGCTCTGGGCCTTTC
>NW_026749131.1:0-1814 GCF_022355385.1 Mustela nigripes
GGGGGTTCGAGAGAAGAGTGGGAGGCCAAAGGAAGGCTAGGCTTGGGAAACAACACCACTATGAGGCCCTGGGAGGAAGAGGCACACCAAGGAGGCAGTGGGAGAGCCCCACAGCGGCTGGTGTGGAATCCAACAGTGGACCATGAAAATCCCTTCCATTCCAAGGAAAAGTACCTTTAACAAGATTTTGTAAAATTCAAATGAGACATAAACCATGGAAAGTATTGGCTACCTCAAGGCACAACTCAAGATTTTTACCTGTTTCATGAACTCTTTCTTGCCTGCCCCTCCCCTAGGCTTCTCAGCACTGATATTTCCATTACTCCGCATTTTTCTTGGTTCTAACCATGTACTGTGTCTTCCCTTAAATTATGTTCTCCTTATATTCTCTCTAGGATGCAGGCACTGTCTTAGGGGAGGGACGCACGAGGCCACTCAAGCTAGAGGAGACACACAAGGAAGGATGGTGTCGTTTATGACAATTTTACGACAGGGCATCAGAACGGACAGAAGCTGTAAGTCAGGGCACCAGACACAGATGGGGGGTTCTGGGGTGGGAGACAGGGCAGCACAGTTTTCTGTTAGAAGTGATGCCACAACTGCCCCTCCACTGTTCACCCAGGTGGAGTTCCTATTCCCAATGGCTTAGAGGTGGGGAGTCCCATTCCCACAACAGAGATTTTTCTGAGAACATGCAAATGTAACATTTATTAAGTATTACATTTTATTTATGTTATCTTTCAGTTCCATTAGTGATTACACAGTTTTTGTAGATCAGCCCAGGAACCTAACCACACGTAGATTACGTAGAGTGGGGGGGATATTTACAAGATTACAAACTGTTAAAATATAAGTCATTCGTAAGTTAGAAACCACTTACATATGACCAAAGTGGTATTAATAAGTTAAATTTGGAAATATGCTTCCTCTCCCCTGACATTTTAAGGTTGTCTACACTGAGAATATGTCTTCTTCAAATCGAACATGTTTTTTTAGGTTTTTAGCATATGCAAAAACAAAATCATTTACAACTCTTCTGAAGGTGAATATTATAATCATGAACCGTTAAAATACAACCACCAGTACCACCAAACTAACAGATGAAAAGAATTCTTAGAGAAAAGCCGACGAGGACAACAGGCCTCACAGCAGACTGTTTTCATTAATTGGGGACTTACCAGAACTTCTCGTAACTGTCCTAAAGGCACAGAAAGTTCAGTGAGGGCTTTGTCCATGCCAACCTAAAGGCAAAACCAGGTTGGCACAAACACATCACGATAAGGAGTAATAGTGACGTATCTATTTAACGATCAAAGCAGTACCAGATTTAAGATATTTTTTTGGCACAACCGTATTTTGCTACATAACTAGCTAAACAACAGAAGTGTTATTTGGCCATTAATGTTGTTCATAGAATATGAAAAAAATCTGTTGAAATACATGAAACTATAAAAATAAGGGAAGTCATGAGAAACAAAAGTTTCCTTAAAAACAATTTGCCTTTAGATGACATTTTAAATGAATGTGAAAAATTTTCACAGAAGGTGAACAGTTCTCTGTCTGTAAATGATGATACTCAGCCAGCTGATGTGAAAGTCTGACGGGCTACGTCTCTCTTAAACATTATTATAAGCCTTGAGAAAAATAGAAATTAAACAGAAGTAAAATTTTCTAGGTTTTTAATCCTATTGGGATATTTATATTAGTGGTATATTTCCCAAAAGCAAATGTGCATCATTAATTTTAATGCTTCTTGAAATTCCCACGGAGCTGCAACTTTCTGTGCTTCTCTGGACAAACAGATTTAAAACAAA
>NW_026749132.1:0-1814 GCF_022355385.1 Mustela nigripes
GGGCACCCTCTGCTCACCCACCCCAAGGGACCCTGAAAAGGCTCTCCGGACCCCGCCCCCCACAACCCACCCACTCTGACACACTCTCTAGAGAGCTTCAATGCCCTGGCCGCGCCTGCAACCACCGGACTCTGACCCCCACAAAGACACCTGTCTGTGTTCTGTGTTCTGCTCCTCGCCACTGTCTCTCTTGAGCCCCGAGAGTCCCCCGGAGTGTAGTGGGGACAGAACACATATTTGGCGAATGCAGCGGTTGGAGACGGCACGCCTTTAGGTAGGGATGTCTGTGGACAAAGGGGGGGACCTCGCAGAATTTCTATCCCCAGGTCCCCTTCCCCCCGCACCTCCAGACATACCCCCGGCAGACTGATGGAGCGAGCAAGTCCTTCCTCCATAGCGGTGAGCACAGCTGGTGATTTTCTGTCTCCACGAGGGATTTTTGCAGGGTGAGCGCCCTCCTTCCGCCTGCCCGCCTGAATCCCCCCTCGTCACATCCAGGTGCTGTGAAATCAAGCCCTTCTCCTGGCAGAACCTCCCCACCTTGGAATTCTAAGGCAGGCAAGGGGTGAATCCGAGGTCAGGTGCTGCTGAGGTTCACGTTTTGAGAAATACCCAGAATAGGCAAATCTGTAGAGATAGAGAGGAGGCATTGGATGTCAAGGGCTAGCCAGGCAGGGGAACTGGGATTGACTACAAACAGGTATGAGGTTTCTCTTTGGGGTGCTGGAAATGTTTCCGAGCTGGATGTCAGTGATGGCCCCACAGCACAGCGAGGGTGCCAAGAATCACAGAACTGCGTACTTTCAACTGGTGAGTTTTAGAGTGTGTGAATTTCTTTTCAAAAGAAAATAGTAGGATGGAGAAGACCCGCTGTGATCCACGTGCTCGTTGGCAAATCTCTAAGGAATCCCAGACCCCACCTGCCCAGGACAGCGAGTATCTCCTCATGCCCAAGAGTGCCCGAGCTGGAAGACCACACCCTGTGCACCAGCGTGAGCAAGCAGGAGGGGCGTCCAGAGTGTGGGCTCACCCCTCTCCTGGTCTGGGGGTTCACAACACCCCAGGAGGGGCCCAGCCAAGCTCAGCAACCAACCCAGATCCCACTGACCCGTTTTGACAGAGTGAAGCTGTGAACGCCTTGGGCTGGATAGAATGTCAGGTCCACAGCTGATCAGAGACCCACAGAAGGTCTGCATGTAGACCGGATTGTCAGGCTAGCCCACAGTCACTCAAGTGGCAGAGCTGACCCCAGGTTTTCTGATGTTCATGTCCACATTCTTGCCATGAAACAGGACCTCACCGGCCTGCAGCAGAGAGCCCTGACCCGAGATAGGAAGAAGTCCACTGACTCGAGTGGCCTCTGCCCCACATAGCTGCTGGGCAGAGTAGACACTAGGCAGAAGGATAAAAGAACAAACAAGCACTGTTCCTGCCCATGAGGAACACCAGTGTGGGAAAGACAGAGCAACACTCGGAGAAAGGAGTGACAATTCTGAGGGGATAGGAGATGAGGAAGGCTTCCTGGAGGAGGTGGCATTCCAGCTGGATCCTGAAGAACAAGAGACTTGAAATGGCTGGGGGGCTTGATGGAAGCCGTGAGGAGGGTACCTGGGACCAGGCAGAGCAAACAACACCTGGAAGGAGTGTTGGCATTCCAGAGCCGCTACCACGGGCAATGTCGAGGGACTGGTGGAAGGCGTGCAGGGCTCCACGTGTGTAACTCTTCTCTGGAGCTAGGAGGCCGCTGCTGACAACCAGGAAGGAGCTGGTGATGGCCATGTAGGGCAGTGGCCAGGGACCACGGCAGATGGGAG
>NW_026749133.1:0-1814 GCF_022355385.1 Mustela nigripes
TCTGAGCACCTACCTGCACTCAGACCCGTAGACTGATATCCCCAGAGGTAATAAGGAACAAACAGGGCCCTAGGCACCTATCAGATCCATTGCTTTGGTTTCCAGCCATCTCTCCTCAGAGGCCTGGATTTCAATAACAGCATATGGCTGTTTCTTGACTCACCATCAGAACAAATCTCAGCTACACATGGGAAACTTGCACGATGGACCTGTGTGAAAGCCTCTCTTTAGGAGAACCATTCATGGCCCCAGTGCCACCGCGTCATTCCAAGGTCTCCATAGACACAAAATCATATTAGGTCACATCCACGGGAGAGTCCATTTCAACTCAGCCTCCTCGGTTGCTCCCATAGATCCAGCAGATCTGACCTGTCTTGTTGCTTGGAGACAATTGGAATGCGAGGTGGGCTACCTAGCAATCCATCCTTAGAACCCTGATTGGAATCGTTGTCCTGGAGCCAACCAACAGGTCTCAATTGTTGCAGAAGAATATTTGCAGTTGGGAGCTTCTCACAACTCCCATCGTGGGAAAAATCCCATGGCCTCGTGATCCCCCCCTTTAAGAAGGGTTACTCAGGGACAGAATGTCCAACCTGAGCGATCATCTAATCCTCGCCCTGACTTCAGATGCACGAGCTCTAGATTCAGGACTGTAGATTGTGCCTGCCATATCCTCACCCAGAAACCTAGGACTAGCTTGGGTTCTCAGACTTCCGTCCTCAGACTACGGAACCACAAACCTCCAATTAGGCAATTCAGAACTACAATGCAGCACTCTGCCTGACCTCAAGAAGAAAAACATTGCCCTCTGGGCCTACCCAGAAACCCCAAATGAGGGTAAAACTGCACGCCATTCGGCTGTACCCCAAATATATAGGCTGACCTGGGCACGAATGCCCTTTCTGACGCAGCCTGAGCTGGGCCTCCTGGCCCCACCCAGACAGCTGGCCGCACAATGAGCACATCGGACCCGTCATGGCCTTAGTTCGTCATCTCATCTCAACGTCGGTTTTCAGGCTTCAGAACCTAGACCTTATCTCCAATCAAGGCCCGGTTTTGAAAATGATGCAGACATCAGAACTCTTTCCCCATGGCAAGAAAACTTGTGGATGGCATGTTGTCCAAGGTTCAGTGTAGTTGAAACCAGTGTGGCCCATGAGGCTCTGCCCATGCTTGCAGGCCACATTGGTCACAAACACACATTGAGACCCTCAGCCTGAGCCCAGTCCTCAGGTAAGGCCTCTCAGTGGCTGGATGGAGAGACAGCATATTGGGCTTGCCATGCCCCTAGGCCCCAATTATTAACCGTACTTTGGGTTGTCACTTCACTCTTCCCCAGGGCTCTGCTTTCGAATTCCTCTTTTGGTGGGACCCCTGAGGTAACAAACCTGAAAGGAGTCCTCCCATCCCACAGATTGACGAAAAACAATTGGCATCGGGCCAAATCCACAGAGAGCAAGAATCGTCCGTGGCCCGTGAGGCCTCCCCAACATTCCACGGCCATTACTGATACAAAATCCAGAGACAAAAGCCTGAGCACGCGCCTCAGACTTGCTCATTCTTCAAATCCTGAAGAGTTCTTCAGATAAGAACAGACACGGCACTTGAATGCACCCAAAATATATACTCTAACCTGGGCACTAATGCACTGTCTGACAACCTGAGCTCGGACCTCGTGACCAACACCCAGACAGCTGACCGCACACTGAGCACATCAGACCCGCCATGGCCTTAGGTCATCATCTCTTCCCTACCTCAGTTTTCAGGCTTCAGAACCTAGACCTTATCTCCAATCACTGCCTACGGGTCACTGT
>NW_026749134.1:0-1813 GCF_022355385.1 Mustela nigripes
GGCTAGAACCTTGAGAATTGTCATTCTGAACTCTAGATCTGACATACTACCAATGTCTGTATTGATTAGGTCCCTAGCCTTTGGTACTGCCTCTTGTTCTTTTTTTTGTGTTGAATTTTTCCGCCTTGTCATTTTGTCCAGATAAGAGTATATGAGGAGCAAGTAAAATACTAAATGGGTGGCAACAACCCCAGGAAAATATGGTTTAACCAAATCAGAAGAGATCCCAAATCGTGAGGGGGGAGAAAGGGGATAAAAAGAGTTTCAAAACGAAAGAAAGAAAGGAAATAAAAAAGAAAGAATGAAAAAAAGAGAAGAATTAAAAAAGAAAACGAATAAAGTATAAAAAAGAAAGAATATATATATTAGATAAACTAGTTAAAAATGTTAAAAAAGAAAAGGGTAAAATTAAAAAAAAATTTAGCAGAAGAAGAGAAATAAAATGAAAAAGAAAAAAATTAAATTAACTGCAAGACTAAAAACATCAAAGGGAGAAAGCCATGAGTTCTGTGCTTTGCTTTCTCCTCCTCTGGAATTCTGCTGTTCTCCTTGGTATTGAAACCACACTCCTTGGTAGGTGAACTTGGTCTTGGCTGGATTTCTTGTTGATGTTCTGGTGGAGGGACCTGGTGTAGTGATTCTCAAATGTCTTTGCCCCAGGTGGAATTGCATTGCCTTTACCAGGGGCGGGGCTGAGTAATCTGCTTGGCTTTGCTTTCAGGAGCTTTTGTTCCCTAAGCACTTTCCGTAGAGTCAGGAGGATGGGAATACAAATGGCGGCCTCCTGGTCTCTGGCCCGGAGGAGCCGAGAGCCCAGGGCCCCACTCCTCAGTGCGCTCCCAGATAACAGCGCCCAGTAACTCCCGTCTGCCTGACCCCCCCGGCCGCGCTCCGAGCTCACCGAGCCTGTGGCCGGTTCAAGGTAACACCTAGCTGTGAGCTTACTGTCAGCTCTGTCTCTGTAGCCGGTTTTCCTGTTCCAATTCCCATAAGCTCTGTGACACTCAGACACCCCTGATACTTCTGTGACCCTGTGGAACCTGAGCCCCGCTGACCCCGCGTTGGCTTCACCCCAGTTTAGTCTCTGGAGCGATGTCCCTCAGCGGTACCGACTTTTAAAAGTCCTGATTTTGTGCTCCGTTGCTCCGCCGCTTGCCAGGAGCTGGCCCCTCCCCGCCGGGGTCTATCTTCCCGTCGCTTTGGATTCACGTCTCCGCCAGTCCTACCTTTCAGAAAGTGGTTGTTTTTCTGTTTCTAGAACTGCTGTTCTTCTTCTCTTCGATCTGCTGATGGATTTTCATGTGTTTGCAATCTTTAGATAAGCTATCTAGCCGACTTCCTGCTAGCTGAAGTAGTCTCAGCCTGCTACTTCTCCGGCATCTTGACTCCTCCTCTGGGGGGATTTACATTTAACCGTTAAGCTAGAAGGAACCATCATTGGGCTGTTTTTGTTGAGATATGTATTTTAGAATGATTTTTCTGGTAGTGAATGGGCAGGAAGTGGAACACAGTAGGGATCGGAAGCAATGGTCCAAATGAGATAAAATGGTTTACTTCACTAAAGCAGTCATTGTGGAAACAGAAGTGAGGTAGTAGGGATAGTACTGAGAGGTATTTAGAAGCTAGAATCAGTCATTGAGGAGATTGGATATGAAGAATGAGAGTGACAGTCTTAAGATTGATCTGTTGAAATAGCCAAACTATGGAAAGAACCTAGATGTCCATCAATAGATGAATGGATCAAGAAGATGTGGTATATATACACAATGGAATACTATGCAGCCATCAGAAGAAATGAAATCTTGCCATTTGC
>NW_026749135.1:0-1813 GCF_022355385.1 Mustela nigripes
TACGCGTCCGTTCGGTGACACTGCTGACATCCGTGATGCTTTGTAGACCGCACTGCCATCTACGGGGAGAACGTTGCCATCCTATCTCCTGGCACCTCTGTACCCGTGACGACATGACCGGCCCTCCCCGTTTCCTCCCTGCACCGTCCCTTCCACTTTCTGGGTCTCCGAATGTCCCTACTGGAGTGTCCTCCAAGCCTGGGATCGTGTAATGTACCTCTTTCCTTGTGTGCTTGCTTTCAAAATGCGTGTTAGGTTTCCAGGGCCCATCTGTTTCGTAAAATATTGGAAACCTTTGTTTCTTCTTGCGCCTGAATTGCACTCCATGATGTGTATGGATGCCATTGAATGTGTTCTTTCCTCCCGTGATGGATTTGGGGGCAGTGCCTGTCTGGGGCTATTGGGAACCCCGCTGTGTGAGACATTAGTGTACAGATTTCTGTGTTTACAGAATGAGAAGACGTCACCGAAAGCATTGGCCCCATTTGTAGAACGGTAACCACATGGAATGTACTGGGTACTTGAGTTCCCCAAATGTGGCGAGGTCGTTTTGTTCCTTTGAAGATACGTAGCACACCCATGTAAGATGTGGCTAATGGGCGGAAGTGAAGGGGGGGCATCGTGAAACCTCCTGTCGTATTCTGGCCCATTTTTCTGTTCAGCGGAAAACATAGTCTCTTCCTTCCTACACATCTTAGAACCATGTTTCCTGGGGAGACCTGTAGGGACCTGTGTGTTCCAGAACGACCTAAGATCTATTCCTTCAGCTAGTACACACTTTTTTCCTGTGCCCCTTGGGTCCAGTTTGAATGAGGATCTCATCGTGACTTGTGGACTTAAAAGGGGATGGACGGACGGCATAGAGGGAAATGGCTACCAGTGAAATCAGAGGACAATGTGTCTCAGCAGTTTTAAAGGCTTCGGTTATGTATGTGCTAGTGAATGACAGAATGCGTCTCCAATCTACGTAATGATTCAATCCCCAAGGTACCTTCCTTGGTGTCCTTGATGATGTACACCTCATCATGGAAGGAGAACCGGACTCTCTTCTTGGGTCCTCGTGGAGGGAGGAGCGTGGGTGGGGGCGTCTCCACATCCTCGAGGAGACACTCCCCACAGATCTTTGGGAGATGCACAGAAATAGAGAACAGTGTCGGCACCTTGTCGTCAGGAGCCCATAGGGGGATTGGACATCCCTTCCTTCTTGTCCATCCGTCTCCTGCCCCTACTGGCCAGGTGCCCATCAGGCATTCCTCCCTCCAGGTGGGACTTAGGAAGAGGTCACCATGTGCTGTGCTCTGAATTCAGCCCCCTCCCACACCCACAGGTTCTGTGGGCAACGGCTTGTATGGAGCAGAGACAGGACAGAAATGCAACAGAGTGCCGTGAGCACGCGTGATGGCCTCAGTCACAGCCATTGAGCAGCCACACCTACCCAAGAGTGTTCCCCAGAACCCTCTGTGCCCGCTTCCTTGCCCTCCGGCCTAGACGTTAGTGTGCCGCCACGGTGTCCCAAGTGATTGAGTCCAAGGAGCACCTGGGACCTAGGGGAGTATGGGATGCTGCCCAGCCGCTCGGCAGTGTTGAGGAAGGGACCGCCTAGGGACTCCGCTAGATGGCTGGCTGTGGTTGAAGCCACAGTGGGTGGACAGTGGAGGGCCCTGATGAAGGATTGATCTGGGACAGGAATGTTGTTGTTTCCCTGTGGCCGGAGATCCCCCAGCCCCTGACACCAACCCACGGCCCCTGAGGAAAGGTCCTGAAGGCCTGAACCAAGAGCTGCCCTCACAATCTGAAATTCCTCTGTGCCAGT
>NW_026749136.1:0-1813 GCF_022355385.1 Mustela nigripes
GCAGCACTCTGCCTGCCCTCCAGAAGAAAAACATTGCCGTCTGGGGCTACCCAGAAACCCCAAATGAGATTCAACCTGCACGCCATTCGGCTGTACCCCAAATATATAAGCTGACCTGGGCACTAATGCCCTTTCTGAGACAGCCTGAGCCTGGACCTCCTGGCCCCACCAAGACAGCTGGCCGCACACTGAGCTCATATGACCTGCCATGGCCTTAGGACTTCATCTCTTCTCAATCTCGGGTTTCAGGCTTCAGAACCTAGACATTATCTACAATCATGGCCCGGGTTTGAAAATAATGCAGAAATCAGAACGCTTTCCCCATGGCAAGAAACCTTGTGGTTGTCATGTTGTCCAAGGTTCAGTGTACTTGAAACCAGAGTGGCCCATGAGGCCCCGCCCATGCTTGCGGGCCACATTGGTCACAAACACACATTGTGACCCTCAGCCTGAGCCCAGTCCTCAGGTAAGGCCTCTCAGTGGCTGGATGGAGAGACAGCATATTGGGCTTCCCATGCCCCAAGGCCCCAATTTTTAACCATAGTTCGGGTTATCCCTTCACTCTTCCCCAGGGCTCTGATTTGGAATTCCTCTTTTGGTTGGACACCTGAGGTAACAAACCTAAAAGGAGTCCTCCCATCCCAGAGATTGACGAAAAACAATTGGGATCGGGCCAAGTCCACAGAGAGCAAGATTCGTCCATGGCCCATGAGGCCTTCCCAACATTCCACGGCCATCGCTGATACAAAATCCAGAGACAAAAGCCTGAGCACGCGCCTCAGACTCGCTCATTCTTCATATCCTGAAGAGTTCTTCAGATAAGAACCTACACATCACTCGAAGGCCGCCAAAATATATAGTCTAACCTGGGCACTAATGCACTGTCTGAAACCTGAGCCCGGATGTCGTGACCAACACCCAGACAGCTGAACGCACACTGAGCACATCACCCCGCCATGACCTTAGGTCATCATCTCTTACCTACCTGAGTTTTCAGTCTTCAAAACCTAGACCTTATCTCCAATCACTGCCGAGGGATGACTATGATGCAGAAATCAGAACTCTTCCTTACCCAAGGCAAAAAACCATGTGGTTGGCATGTTGTCCAACGTTCAGTGTAGGACAGAAACCAGCTATCACCCTGACGCCCCGCCCATTCTTGAGTGCGCCGAGGGCATAAACACGCATTGTGACCCTCAGTGTGAGTCCTGTCCTCTAGTACGTCCTCTCAGTGGCTGGACCATTAGATGTAATAATGGGCTTGACGTGTCCCTAGGCCCCAATTTTTAAACAGATTTCTGGTTGCCCAGTCGCCCCTCCCAGGGCTCTACTCTGGAATCCCTCATTTGCTGGGACACCTGAGGTTGAAAAACAAAACAAAACAAATCAATAACAACAGAACAACGGACTTCTTCCATCCCACAGAATGACCCAAATCTCTTTGGACGGGGCCAAACCCCCAGAGAGTAAGACTCGACCATTTCCCATGAAGTCACCCGGAAATTTCACGACCATGAGTGACACGATAACCAGAGATAAAAACTTGAGCAAGAGCCTCACACTCGCCATATATTCATATCCCGAAGAGTTCTCCTCATGGTCTGTAGATCAGTCCTGCCGTACCTATGACCCGAAACATAAGCCGAGTTTGTGTTTTCAAACAACTGTCTAAACAGCCCTGGCCTACACACCCTACAGGCTCAGGCCCCTGGAGCCAAACCTGAAGACTGTGCATGCCCTCGCCAAGGGAATTGTGTGTGCCCATTCCAATGGCCACAACCCAACTAAGAGGATAAACCTCCAAAGGCCCTGA
>NW_026749137.1:0-1813 GCF_022355385.1 Mustela nigripes
TGGCAGGTCCGATGTGCTCATTGTGCGGCCAGCTGTCTGGGTGGGGCCAGGAGGCGCAGGCTCAGGCTGTGTGAGAAAGGGCAAGCTGCCCAGGTTACCCTACATATTTGAGGTACAGCCGATGGCGTGCATGTTGATCCTCATTTCGGGAATCTGGGTAGCCCCAGAGGGCAATGATTTTCTTCTGGAGGTCAGGCAGAGTGCTGCATTGTAGTTCTGGATTGCCAAACTGGAGGGCTTGTGGGCCAGTAGTCTAAGGATGGAGGTCTGAGAACCCAAGCTAGGCCTAGGTTTCTGGGTGAGGATATGGCAGGCACAATCTACAGACCTGAATCGAGATCTCGAGCATCTGAAGTCAGGGCGAGGATCAGACGATCGCTCAGGTTGGACATTCTGTCCCTGATGGCCCCTTCTTTAAGTGGGGGTGGTTCACGAGGCCATGGGGGTTTTCCAATGTTGGGAGATGTGAGAAGCTCCCAACTGCAAAGATTCTTCTGCAGGACAATTGAGACCTGTTGGTTGGCTTAGGACAACGATTCGAGCAGGGTTCTAAGGATGGATGGCTGGGTAGCCCACCTCGCATTCCAATTGTCTCCAAGCAACAAGACAGGTTAGATCTGCTGGATCTGGGGGAGCAACTGAGGAGGCTGAGTTGAAATGGACTCTCCCGTGGATGTGTGCTAATTTGATTTTGTGTCTATGGAGACCTTGGAATGAAGCGGTGGCACTGGGGCCCTGAAGGGTTCTCGTAAAGAGAGGCTTTCACACAGCTCCATCGTGCAAGTTTCCCATGTGTAGATGAGTTTTGTTCTGATGGGTGAGTCAAGAAACAGCCATATGCTGTTATTGAAATCCAGGCCTCTGAGGAGAGATGCCTGGAAGCCTAACCAATGGATCCGATAGGTGCCTAGGGGCCTGTTCGTTCCTTTTTATCTCTGGGGACATCAGTCTATGGGTCTGAGTGCCGGTAGGTGCTCAGATGGGCCCAGATTGCCCCTGTTTGTCCTGGGAAGCCACAAATATTGTGATGGCCTCAGGGACTTTGGAGGTTTATCCTCTTATAGGTTTGTGGCCATTGGAATGGGCACATAAGATTCCCTTGGAGATGGCAAGCACAGTCGTCAGGTTTGGCTCCAGGGGCCTGAGCCTGTAGGGTGTGTAGGCCAGGGCTGTTTGGACAGTTGTCTGAAAACACAAACTCGGCTTATGTTTCGGGTCATAGGTATGGCAGGACTGATCTACAGACCATGAGGATTATTCTTCGGGATATGATAAAAGGAGGAGTGTGAGGCACTTGCTCAAGTTTTTGTGTCTGGATATCGTATCACTCATGGTCGTGCAAATTCCAGGTGGCTTCAAGGGAAATGGACGAGTATTACTCTCTGGGGGTTTTGCCCCGTCCAAAGAGTTTGGGGTCATTCTGTGGGATGGATGAAGTTTGTTGTTCTGTTGTTGTTGATTTGTTTTGTTCTGTTTTTAAAGCTCAGGTGTCCCACCTAATGGGGGATTCCAGAGTAGAGCCCTGGAGAGGAGCGACTGGACGAGCAGAAATCTGGTTAAAAATTGGGGCCTAGGGACATGTCAAGCCCATTATGACATCTAATGGTCCAGCCACTGAGAGGACGTACTAGAGGACAGGACTCACGCTGAGGGTCACAATGCGTGTTGATGCCCTCGTCACACTCTAGAATGGGCGGGACCTCAGGGTGAATGCTGGTTTCTCCTACACTGAACGTTGGACAACATGCCAACCACAAGGTTTCTTTCCATGGGTAAGGAAGAGGTCTGATTTCTGCATCACAATCACCCCTGG
>NW_026749138.1:0-1813 GCF_022355385.1 Mustela nigripes
AAATTATTGGCAATATTTAACATTAAATAATTTAAAAAGCTGAGGCAAGCTATAATTTGTAACTTAAAAAGAGCACAGTACCTTGTTAAGAGGAAAAATACTATCAATATTACACTGTTTGTTGAAAAACACAGTTCAAAAGGATGCACAAGCCAAAAATTGAATAAGTCCTCCTGTCACAATACATTTCTGAGCTTTCAGAATGTTTACAATCGAGACATAAAGGTATACAGCAAAAATTTATTGAGCATTTGCTGTGTGTGCCAGTTGCTGACTCTACTTTACATGTATTATTATTTCCTTAATCCCCTCAAACCTGAGATGGTATAACCAACCACCTTATAGAGTAGAAATGGAGGCTCAGAGACTCACAGTAAATTGCCTGAGGTTGGAGTAAAGACATGGGCAGAGGTGGAAGTCAAACCCTGTGTCTCAGACAACAGAGTTCATGGTTTGCCTTTAAGGCTGTGCTGCCTCACAGAGAAAAGACTGGAGGATGCATGCCAGTTAGGAAGGGCCAGATGTTACTGTGAGTAACCTGTAACCCTGTGCCTTAGTGGCTTCTATTAGGGAAGTATGTTTCTAGCACCTGCCACATGTCCACACGGTCTTCATGGGGCCAGGATAAAAGAGCACCCACCATAGGTAATTGCCAGGTGCTATATGAGATGGATGGAGCGGGAGCCAGACTCAGTCCCAGGTGTTATGTTCAAGATGGCACGTCTCACTCCCTCGCACATCTTACTGGTCAGAGCATGTCTACAGGACTGCATCCAACTTCCTGAGTCAGAGGACAGCTTGACATGCTTGCTGGAGCCACTTGGGGCCACCACATGGTGCCAGTCCATCTGGGGGACTGTGCAGGGTCGGAGGAGGGACGTGGGATATTGGTAGCAAATGACAGGAGGCCTATGTCAGGATGGGTTTGTGTTCTCCTTCATCACATAGGATTTATAGGGTTCAGTCTATGAGGCATGATTTTGAGACCATATAGTGTTCTCACACCACATTTCCAGGATATTCTCATCCAAAGACATATTTGATTACGATTGTATGATGCTCTTATCATTCAGTTACAATGTAGCTCTTTTTTTCTATTTCATTACTCCTATATCGTTGTTAGAGGTACTTCTCTCTGTCTAAACATATGGGAATTTCTGGTTAGTTTTTTGTCAGTGATTTCTAGCACATTATGTTACCACAACATGCTCTGTGTGATTTCATGCCTCTAAAACAGATTGAAATTTCCCTTATGGCCAAAGTAAATCGGGAGCATTTTTGTAACGGTCTCTGTGCCTAAAATCAATGTGTCTTCCACAGTGGATGTGGATGTGGACAGATGTATGGAGACAGCTGTGGGATTCAGATGGTTTGCCATCAAGACCTGTATTTCGTGGATGCTCTGAAGACTGCATTGAGTTGCTGAGAGAGGGCTGGAGCCTCCTACTCTGGTTGTGTAATTGCTTGTTGTTGCAGTTTGGTCCTGCTTTTCTTTCTACATTGTTCACCTCGTGGTTCTCGGACAGGAGTTTGGAACGGAAGGAGAGAGCACCCAGAAGAGGGAACAGGGACCTGGGCTGAAGGGAGCAGAAAACAAGAAGTCTTCCAAGGGTGGCTTATTTATTATTATTATTATTATCATCATCATCATCATCATCATCATCATTATTGTTATTATGTCCCATTAACCAACATATACTACATCATTAGTTACTGATGTAGTGTTCAAAGATTCATTAGTTGCATGTAACACCCAGTGTTTATCACCACACCTGCCCTCCTCAGGACCGATCACCCAATTACCCCTTCAACC
>NW_026749139.1:0-1813 GCF_022355385.1 Mustela nigripes
TTAGTAAGGCCACTTCTTGGAAATGTGGATCTTCTGGAGGCCAGGGAACTTGACCTTGGCCCTGCATGGGGCCTCAATCCATGCTCCTTGTTCTGCAGCTTGGTATGGATGGACACGGTGACTTGGCCAATATGGACCCTGAACACTGTGCCCTGGGGCTTTCCAAAGGCACCCCACATACCTGTCTGGAGCCTAGATTAGAGATAACATGAGGTCAGACATCAATGTCCACTGGGAAGGGCTGTCTCCAAGGTTCCTTAGGGCAATCCTTAGGGCAACAGGCTGCATATACTACCAAGGAGGTTCCTGTTTGCAGCCATTGTGCACTGGGCCCCCATGGGAAAAGAGCACAGTCAGCTTAACTGGCTGCAGACCCATCATCTTTCAAGACCCAGTTCAAGCCTCTCCTACTTTTTTTTTTTTTAAAGATTTTATTTATTTGACAGAGAGACAGCTAGAGAGGGAACACCAGCAGGGGGAGGGGGAGAGAGAGAGAAGCAGGCTCTGCTGAGAGCCCGACTCTCAACGGGACTCAATCCCAGGACCCTAGGACCATGACCTGAGCCGAAGGCAGACGCTGAACAACTGAGCCACCCAGGCGCTCCTTATGAGGTGCTTTTTAATGCCCCTATTGTCCCCACCACCCCTCAAGACACAGCAGTCCCCCAAGGAGCCTTCTGCCTTAGCACCTCACCCCATTTGGCACTGTATGTGTTTCCAAGGCTGTCTCACTCAGTTAAAGCTTGGGGTCCTCCAGAGCAGGGACCATATCTCAGTCAGTTTTGCAATCCCAGTGCCCAGCACAGAACCTGGCACATAGGAGGCCCTCCCTCAGTAACCATGGAAAACTGACTGGAATCCTAGAAACTCGAGGGTACACCTGAGTGGTGGGGGAATGATCTGCTGCCCTCTCCTGGCAACGTGAGGCATTGTCCTAACCACAGGCACCACCCCTGGGAGGAAGAGGAAGCTGCAAAAAAGGAGGATGGAGAATGGACTGGATTGAGGTCTTGGGGGGACACCTTTATCAGCTCCCACGCAGTTCCCAAGACCATGAAAGCTAGGATGTACAAGCCAAGTCAGTGCATCCAAAGGACGGCATATCCTTAGAGTGGGTCTATCCCCCACACTAACTATAAATTCCCCAAATTATACCATATTTGTCTCCCACTCTGTCCTGTTGTCCTTGTGGTGGTTCCTATTCCTGCTGCTTTCATTCACTTTAGCAGGCGATCACTAATTTCTTCCTCCAACGTTATAACAGCGTGTTTTTTGTTTTTTGTTTTTTGTTTTTCTTGTGCATAGAAAGGCTGAATTTGACAACTAGTTTCTCTTGATTTTAACTCAGCTTCCCACTGATAGGAGGTGGTCTCTAGTGTTCTGGGTGTCTCAGCTTTCTGCCAAAATCCAACCACCAGCTGGGATCCCACAGCCCTCATTCCCTCCACAGCTTCAATAAGCCATGTGACATCATGGCCAGGGAGGGCGGTTCCTGGCAAGGAGAGTCATTACCTCACTCCTTTGGGGGCTGCAGGCTTATTGTCTGTATTTTGACATGTGGGAAACTGCCTAACACCTAACATGAGAAATGGGCTTGGGAAGGAGCTTGGGGCTGGAGATAGAGGTTTGAGAGTGACATGCCCCCAGGTAGGTAAAAACTCAGAGCAGTAAGATCGTCCACCTGCAGAGAAAGTTCACCTATTACTTATTTAGAGGCCTTAACATTTATTGTACAGGATACTCACTAAACATCTACTGTCTGTTGAGCTATTGAGAGTACACACACACACACACACACACACACACACACACA
>NW_026749140.1:0-1021 GCF_022355385.1 Mustela nigripes
TGGTTTCTCCTACACTGAACGTTGGACAACATGACAACCACAAGGTTTCTTGCCATGGGGAAAGAGTTCTGATTTCTGCATCATTTTCAAACCCGGGCCGTGATTGGAGATAAGGTTTAGGTTCTGAAGCCTGAAAACCGAGGTTGAGAAGAGATGACGACCTAAGGCCATGAGGGGTCCTATGTGCTCAGTGTGCGCCCACTGTCTGGGTGGGGCTAGGAGGTCCAGGATCAGGCTGTTTCAGAAAGGGCATTAGTGCCCAGGTCAGCCTATATATTTGGGATACAGCCGAATGGCGTGCCGCGTTGATCCTCATTTAGGGTTTCTGGGTAGCCCCAGAGGGCAATGTTTTTCTTCTGGAGGGCAGGCAGAGTGCTGCATTGTAGTTCTGGATTGCCAAACTGGAGGGCTTGTGGGCCAGTAGTCTGTGGAGGGAGGTCTGAGAACCCAAGGTAGGCCTAGGTCTGTGGGTGATGATATGGCAGGCACAATCTACAGACTTGAATCGAGATATCGTGCATCTGAAGTCAGGGCGAGGATCAGAAGATCGCTCAGTTTGGACATTCTGTACCTGATGGCCCCTTCTTGAAAGGGGGTTTGAACACAGGGTATGGGGGTTTTCCCACGATAGGAGTTGTGAGAAACTCCCAACTGCAAAGATTCCTCTGCAGTACAATTGAGACCAGTTGGTTGGCTCCAGGACAACGATTCCGAGCAGGGTTCTAAGGATGGATGGCTGGGTAGCCCACCTCGCATTCCAATTGTCTCCAAGCAACAAGACATGCTAGATCTGCTGGATCAGGGGGAGCAACCGAGGAGGCTGAGTTGAAATGGACTCTCCCGTGGATGTGTCCTAATATGATTTTGTGTCTATGGAGACCTTGGAATGAAGGGGAGGCACTGGGGCCCAGAAGGGTTCTAATAAAGAGAGGCTTTCACTTAGCTCCATCGTGCAAGTTTCCCTTGAGTAGATGAGATTTGTTCTGATGCGTGAGTCAAGAAACAGCCATATGCTGTTATT
>NW_026749140.1:1121-1813 GCF_022355385.1 Mustela nigripes
TGTAGATGAGATTTGTTCTGATGCGTGAGTCAAGAAACAGCCATATGCTGTTATTGAAATCCAGGCCTCTGAAGAGAGATGCCTGGAAAACAAAGCAATGGATCCGAAAGTTGCCTTGGGGCCAATTCATTCCTTTTTACGTCTGGGGACATCAGTCTACGGGTCTGAGTGCCGGTAGGTGCTCAGATGTGCCCAGATTGCCCCAGTTTGTCCTGGGAAGCCACAAATTTGGGATGGCCGCAGGGACTTTGGAGGTTGATCCTATTAGTAGGGTTGTGGCCATTGGTTGGGCACATACAATTCCCTTGGAGTTGGCAAGCACCGTCGTCAGGTTTGGCTCCAGCGGCCTGAGCCTGTAGGGTGTGTAGGCCTGGGCTCTTTCGACAGTTGTCTGAAAACACAAACTCGGCTTATGTTTCGGGTCATAGGTATTGCAGGACTGATCTACAGACCATGAGGAGAACACTTCGGGATATGAAAAAAGGGCGAGTGTGAGGCTCTTCCTCCATTTTTTGTCTCTGGATATCGTGTCACTCATGGTCGTGAAATTCCCGGGTGACTTCATGGTGAAATGGACGAGTCTTACTCTCTGGGGGTTTGGCCCCGTCCAAAGAGTTTGGGGTCATTCTGTTGGACGGAAGAAGTGCGTTGCTCTGTTGTTGTTGATTTGTTTTGTTTTGTTTTTCAACCTC
>NW_026749141.1:0-1812 GCF_022355385.1 Mustela nigripes
AATACTTAGGCACTGAAAATCTTTTGTATTTCAGAATCAGTGTCATACTTACTGATACTAGCAATTTTAGCATGTAGGGAACCAACCCTATAAGTACTTTTGTTTCCAAAAGTAGTTTGATTGGGTAGACAATGTCAGGGGTTTTTTTTCTTAATTTTTTATTTCTTTTCAGAGTAACAGTATTCATTGTTTTTGTACCACACCCAGTGCTCCATGCAATCCGTGCCCTCTATAGTACCCACCACCTGGTTCCCCCAACCTCCCAACACCCACCCCTTCAAAACCCTCAGATTGTTTTTCAGATAGTTTGTTTTGCATCATCTCTCACGGTTCACCTCCCCTTCCAATTTCCCTCATCTCCCTTCTACACTCCATCTCCCCTTGTCCTCCATGCTATTTGTTATGCTCCACAAATAAGTGAAACCATACGGTAATTGACTCTCTCTGCTTGACTGATTTCACTCAGCATAATCTCTTCAGTCCCGTCCATGTTGCTACAAAAGGTGGGTATTCATCCTTTCTGATGGAGGCATAATGCTCCATAGTGTATATGGACCACACCTTCTTTATCCATTCATCCATTGAAGGGCATCTTGGTTCTTTCCACAGTTTGGTGACCATGGCCATTGTTTCTATAAACACTGGGGTATAGATGGCCCTTCTTTTCACTACATTATGTATCTTTGGGGTAAATACCCAGTAGCACAATTGCAAGGTCATAAGGAAGGTCTATTTTTTTTTTCTTGAGGAATCTCCACACTGTTCTCCAAAGTGGCTGCACCAACTTGCATTCCCACCAACAGTGTAAGAGGGTTCCCCTTTCTCCACATCCTCTCCAACACATGTTGCTTCTAGTCTTGCTAATTTTGACGATTCTAACTGGTGTAAGGTGGTATCTCGATATGGTTTTAATTTTAATCTCCCTGATGGCCTGTGATGATGAACAGTTTTTCATGTGTCTGATAACCATTTGTATGTCCTCATTGGAGAAGGGTCTGGTTGTATTTTCTGCCCATTTTTTTTTTTATATTACAGCATGGTACTGGCATAATAACAGACACATAGACCAGTGGAACAGAGTAGAGAGCCCTGATATGGACCCTCAACTCTATGGTCAAATAATCTTCCACAAAACAGGTAAAAATATACATGATAAAAAGACAGTCTCTTCAATAAATGGTGCTGGGAAAAGTGGACAGCTATATGTAGAATAATGAAACTTGACCATTCTCTTACACTGTACACAAAGGTAAACTCAAAATGGATAAAAGACCTCAACGTGAGACAGGAATCCATCAGAATCCTAGAGAACATAGGCAGTAACCTCTTCAATATCAGCCACAGCAATTTCTTTCAAGATATGCCCCCAAAGGCAAAGGAAACAAAAGTGAAAATGAACTTTGGGGACTTCATCAAGATCAAAAGCTTCTGCACAGCAAAGGAAACAGTCAACAAAACAGAGAGGCAACCCACAGAATGGAAGAAGATATTTGCAAATGACAGTACAGACAAAAGGTTGATATCCAGGATCTATAAAAACTCCTCAAACTCAACACACCCAAACAGACAATCATATAAAAAAAAAATGGGCAGAAGATATGAACAGACAATGTCAGTTTTTACAGGGTTTTTCAATCAGCAATAATATCAATAAATTACCTATGTTAAAAAAATAAAAAGCTATAGCTTCTGTATCTCATTTAAATAATGAATATCAATCTAACATATATCTTTGATGTCCAGTAGACCTGAGGAGGATGAATATGTGGCTATGATTTACCCCATGTCTAGCACTCCATCTGCTTTCAGTAT
>NW_026749142.1:0-1812 GCF_022355385.1 Mustela nigripes
TTGAAGTGTCCACCTGTCTGAAAGCTGGGGAATCTAGATAAGGGAGGAAAAATTAGTTATGATAAAACATATCAACAAACATAAATAAATTTCGTAAAGCTTATTGTCATGGCTCATATACAATATGACCAACAGGGGGACTATCAAAAGGAAAGCATCAGTTATGTTTATTGTGAAATTTTTTATTCAAAATTAAAGCAATTAGAGGGGAAGACACAATGAGAAAATTACCATTTTTTAAACGGTAAACTTCTTACAAACTGGAATAGGTTTTATATTCTAAGTAGTATATTGAAAAGTAAAACATTGGGGCGCCTGGGTGGCTAAGTGGTTTGGGCTGCTGCCTTTGGCTCGGGTCATGATATCAGGGTCCTGGGATCGAGCCCTGAATCGGGCTCCCTGCTCCGCAGGAAGCCTGCTTCCCTCTCTCTTTCTCTCTCTCTCTCTGCCTGCCTCTCTGTTTACTTGTGATCTCTGTCTGTCAAATAAATAAATAAAATCTTTTAAAAAAAGAAAAGAAAAGTAAAACATTAAAAAATAAAATTTTAATTTAAAAAAATTATGTAATTTTTAAAAAAGGTTAAAAATAGCAGAACCCTTTTTCTTATAACTGGAAAATACATTGTATATATATCTATCAAAAATAACTTGTTATGGGGGCGCAGGGTCACTCAGTGGGTTAAAGCCTCTGCCTTCGTCTCAGGTCATGATCCCAGGATCCTTGTATCAAGTCCCACATGGGGCTCTCAGCTCAACAGGGAGCCTGCTTCCTCCTCTCTCTCTGCCTGACTCTGCCTACTTGTGATCTCTGTCAAATAAATAAATAAAATCTTTTATAACAAAAATTTTAAAAAATAACTTTCATGTCTGGAATCAGGAGCATATGGAAAAAAATTATATCTGAGGACAGTACTTCTGCCATGTTTTGTGCCTTGTTAATATTTTTAAACAGTCAGGCAACTTTTAGCTTTATTGAAATACCTGCGAAGATTCCAGCTGTGCCTTTTGGAGCCCTATGACTATAAAAATTAATTGCAAATATTCAAAATGTTTACTATGGTGTCACTATTTAGGGCAACCACCAATTATGTTTCAGAAGTAAGCATAACTGTTACTCTTCCATAAGGCAAAAGGGCATGTTTTCAGGAGTTCCATCTGCTGTACCAGGAGGTGAATCAAGTAATGAATTTGTCTATAAAATAATTCACTTTTCAATCTAACATTCGTCATTCCACATTATAATAATAAAAACTAGGAGGAGACTAAAACAAACAAACAACTACAACTACAACAACCAGCTTTTCCTTCAGTGGAAAAGTTAATAGAACCTTATGAGTATCCTGAAATTTATTTTTAAATATTTTTCAGATAAGCGTTTTTTTTAGAAAACCATATATTTTATATTACAAAGAATTAACAGGCAAAGTTTTATTAACGTCTAAAAAGTCTAGTTACTTTTATTTATCTATTAACTCATCTCTTTATGAAGTAGAACATGATCACACCTATTGTATCTACCCAAGTTTGTATGCTTTGGTTATTTCATGTTTGCTATTTCCTTGCTTAATTTTTACAATATTTGAAACATAATAGTATCTTTAAGTCCATCTACGGTTTCAAAGAATTTGTTTGAACTTCATAAAAATGTACCATACTTTTTGCACTGTCCTTGTTTTAATTCTCTATTAACTTTCCAAGATTTATTCACTTTAGAGTGTGTAGCTATCATTTATAAGTACTGGAAACAAGCCAAAAATGTCTTTAATGAATTAAAGAAATAGATTGATTTTCAATATCTTAATGTTTCTAAAA
>NW_026749143.1:0-1812 GCF_022355385.1 Mustela nigripes
TGCCCCCACAAACGCCTCCATTTGCTACCTGAAGTGCAGAGAGCAAGCAGCTCATTTTGCTGTGGAAAGCAGAAGCTAGTGTTTTCTGCTCTAAATCTAGGGAAGTTTGATAGCTCTTTGGAGGCCCGGCTAACCTCAGTAGGAAAAATAACAATACTTATTTATATCTGTGTGGTGTCTAATGATTTTCATTATTTTTTCATAGGTATTATCTTATTAAATCTAGGTAAAAATTCCATGAATAAAGAAACTATTACAAGATGTTAGCTGACTTGCCCAGGCCCCCATGAGCAGTGAAAGGATAAGCTAAATATTAATTCAACAATATTGAGCACCTAATATGAGACATCTACTACTTGTTGACTGGATAAGTCTAAGTTTTCTCCATCATGAACCTAGATACCAGTAGGGGAGACAAGACATAAATGAAGAAAGATAGTGATAAGCCCTGTAAAGAAAATCTGAAAAGGAATGTGTTCAGAGAGGAACTGGGCATGAGGAAGGTTATTTATTTCTTTTAAGATTTTTCTTTATTTGTTTGACAGAGAGATCACAAGTAGGCAGAGAGGCAGGCAAAGAGAGAGGAAGAAGCAGGCTTCCTGCTGAGCAGAGAGCCCGATGTAAGGCTCAATCCCAGGACCCTGAGACCATGACCTGAGCTGAAGGCAGAGGCTTAACCCACTGAGATCCAGGCTCCCCAAGAAGGTTATTTTAGACAAGGTAGTCAGAGAAAGCCTCCTTGAAGAGATGTGATATCAGAACAGAACTGAGTAATGAGGAGTCAGTTAATTAGGAAGAATATTCCAGGCAGAGAGAACAGCAAATCCAAAGGTCCTGAGCCTTTTGGTGTGTTTGAAGAAGTGTAAGAGACCGACGTGGCTGGAGAGAAATGCAGCGAGGGAGAGATGAAGCTAGAGAGATACACAGGGGAGATCTTCTAGTTAGTTCTTTTGGAGGTGCTAACAAAGACTTGGGATTTCAACTCAAGAGATAATGGATGTTGAAAGGACTTTTCCAATCCAATTCTGCCTAGAATTTGTAGGACATGAGAAATGGAAGCTAATGTGCTAGAACATCAGATAGCATTTTAGTTTCCATTTCTCATTTTAAGGAAGAGAAGTAGAAAAAAGAATTTCCCCTGGAGCCTAGGATTTGAAGCTATTAATATAAAAGTATACTGGTAATGTCCTATCTTCATTAGGGGACTCAACTGCCAGAAGAGCAATGCTCTTTGAAGTCAATTACTACTTTTTATTCCATACTGCACACAAATCAATGTCTCATGTTTCCAATAATTGCTCTCTGAAATGAACTGAATGACCTGATATTTATTGCTCTGTCCAGCCTTAGTCTGAGGAATCCTGATAGGGGATGTCATGGTGTTTGAAATTGCTGTAGCAGAACAGAAGGAACCAGAAAGCAGCCCTCGCTTAGCACTTGCCTTCACAGTGTATATGCTATTGATCCAGGCATCCAATTTGTCTGTAGTGGGGTACTGCTAATCCCTGAGGCAAGTATGTAATAATGCACCTATTTTACAAAGTGTTCTCTTCTCTTAAACCTACATTTTCTCACCTACTTCCCCAAGTAAAACTATGAGGAATTACAAATGTTAATTCTCTAAGGAATGCTATGGAAAATCTATTCCTGCTTCCACTCTGTACATACTCTGAGAGGTGATGAGCACAAATAAAGGAGCAAGACCACTTTATGTTACAGCAACAGGATTTTATCAGGAATCTCAATACCATAAGCTTCTAAAAGCCAAATTTTTTATTAAAGGATTTTTTAGATGATCCATTTCATTTTTTT
>NW_026749144.1:0-1812 GCF_022355385.1 Mustela nigripes
TGTTGGAGAGGATGTGGAGAAAGGGGAACCCTCTTACACTGTTGGTGGGAATGCAAGTTGTCCAGCCACTTTGGAGAACATTGTGGAGATTCCTCAAGAAATTAAAAATAGAGCTTCCCTGTGGCTTTGCAATTCCACTACTGGGTATTTACTTCAAAGACACAGATGTCGTGAAAAGAAGGGCCATCTCTACCGTAATGTTAATAGCAGCAATGGCCACGGTCGCCAAACTGTGGAAAGAACCAAGATGCCCTTCAACGGATGAATGGATAAGGAAGATGTGGTCCATACATACTACGGAGTATTATACCTCCATCAGAAAGGATGAATACCCAACTTTTGTATCAACATGAACATGAAGAGATTATGCTGAGTGAAATAATTCAAGCAGAGAGAGTCAATTATCATATGGATTCACTAATTTGTGGAGCATAACAAGTAACATGGAGGACATGGGGAGATGGAGAGGAGAAGGGAGTTGAGGGAAATTGGAGGGGCAGATGAACTGTGAGAGACTATGGACTCTGAAAAACAATCTGAGGGTTTTGAAGGGGTGGGGCGGTGGGAGGTTGGGGGAGGCTGGTGGTGGGTATTATGGAGGGCATGTATTGCATGGAGCACTGGGTGTGGTGCATAAACAATGAAATCTGCTACACTGAAAAGAAATTAAATAAAAACAAACAAAATTTTAAAGAGGGGCTATACAAAGAGTAAAATTAAAAACCAAAGAGAGGAAGTAAACGAATATTGGCAGTGTATCTACGTCATTTGCCAAGTGCTTTTTTAAAAAAGATTTTATTTATTTATTTGATAGACAACGATCACAAGTAGGCAGAGAGGCAAAGAGAGAGGGCTGGGGTGGGGGGAAGCAGGCTCCCCGCGGAGCAGGGGCCTGCTGTGGGGACTCAATCCCAGGAGCTTGAGATCATGACCTGAGCTGAAGGCAGAGGCTCAACGCACTGAGCCACCCAGGCGCCCCTCAAGTGCTTTTTTTTTTTTTTAAGTTTTTTTTTTTAAGATTTTATTCATTCATTTGACAGACAGAGTAGGCAGAGAGGCAGGCAGAGAGAGAGAGAGAAAGAGAGGGAAGCAGGCTTCCTGCTGAGCAGAGAGCCCGATGTGGGACTCGATTCCAGGACCCTGAGACTATGACCTGAACCAAAGGCAGCGGTTCAACCCACTGACCCAGCCAGGTGCCCCGCCCCCAGTGCCTTTTAAAATTTTTAATAGACATACCCTATTTGCAGAAAAAAACTGACCAATATAGGACATTATTTTTAAAAGGAAACATTTTAAAACTAGAGATTGGGAGAATGGATTACACTTTATAACTAGAGATTGGGAGAATGGATTACACTTTAAAATTATACCTAAGAGTACAAATACTGTAGCACATTCGGACCTTGCCTCTGAAGATTTAACTGTGTCAGAGGCACTATCCTTGGCCATGTGGGCTTCCAATTTAAATCTGGGGCAAAAATGTAAAAAGGAAATTCCACCATAAAATGAAATACACATACTTCTTCAATGACCACAGAAAAAAAGGAATCAAGAGGTTTCCCCAAAGTGTTTACATGAGCTTGGTCTTACATCTAAAAGTGGCTTTTACCAGTAAAACTAAGAGGTGGAAAGTCTTCAGGAAACACAGGGACATGAGAGATCATGCTGAGTAACACAAGTTTAACCCAAAGGTGCATGGTAAGAAGTGGCAAAGATGAGCTGGTAGGTAGGACAGAGCCAGACTGTGACCAGGCCTCACAGGTCGTTCAAGGAAAAAAGGCAATACCTCCTCAGGCAATCAGGCGGCCATCA
>NW_026749145.1:0-1812 GCF_022355385.1 Mustela nigripes
CCAAGAAGTGCATACACCAAGACCTGGCCACCAGGGAAGTGCTGGTGACAAAGGACAACATGATGAAGATCTCAGACTTCAGCCTTGCCAGAGATATCACCACATCAATTAGTATAAAAAGACAACCAACAGTGGACTGCCTGTGAAGTGGATGGTCCCTAAGGCCATGTTTTATTTTTTATATATAGGATATATTTCTATTTTTAATATTCTAGTATTGCTGTCACGAAAAAATAAATCTTCAGAATGGTGGGGAGGAAATAGATTGAAAAAATAAAGAAAACCAATTATGGTTAGAGAGCTTTAAAATGTATCAGGGCTATGGAGTCACAGAGAATTTCTAAAAGCTGAAGAACTTGGGGAAGACTTCATGAAGACAGTACCTTATAAGTTGTACTTACATGAAGGAAAGTATTTTAATTGACAAGGAAGTAGTTTGCCAAAACAATTCTTCTATTTTTTCCAGGATAACAGAAAATGTATGATACTTGGACTTCATGAAATTATATTTATAACTGAGAACATTTGTTCATATTATATATAAAATATACTATATTTTACTTTAAATATTTATATTAGATATGCATTTCATTTTATTGTATAAGTATCTATTACATGTCATTTATTCTAGTACATACTGTGTTGCATTTTTATTATTCAATTGACATTATACTAGCATATTATGGTAAAAAATGTTCCTGATGTTCTGCCACCTGATTTCCTGAATAAATAAAATAAGCCAAATAAAACATAACACTTTAATGCTATCCAAAAAACTTATCTTTGAATTCTTGCTATTCTATTTTTTTCTATTCCTCTGTTCTTCTTGTCTGGGAGCTGGTAATTTAGGTGCTGCACTCAGAAGCTAGGGAGATTGGGAGAGAAACAGACATTTCTGTTATCACGATCACAACTCTGGGTGACAACAAAATTGATTTGACCATTATCCCTTCCTCCACACCCAAAAATCATTGCAATAAATGACAGCTCTCTATCAAGTAGCAGCTTTAGTGTAGTTTCATTAATTTATCATTTTATTTTATTTTTATGAAGTTTTTTCTTTTAATTTTAGTATAGCTAATAGACAGTGTTCTATTAGTTTCAGGTGTACAATATAGTGATTCAACAATTCTATATCTCATTAGTCAATCTCATCATGATAAATGTACTCAATCTCTTTCACCTGTTACACCCCTCCTCCCACCGACCTTCCCTCCTATATGCTCTATTTTAAATGAGTAACTTCAGTTAAAGGTTTTTTGTTTTGTTTTGTTTTTCGGTCACAGGAACATTTTTTACTTGAAGCATGCTTCAGGACACATGGTTCTAAAAAAGATATGTAAAACGTTACATCTAAGAAAAATAGGATACACATTTTCTTCAAGCATGCACAGAAGAATCCCCTAGCTAAATTACATAAAAAGAGATATAACTGGGAAACCTGGGTGGCTCAGTTGGTTAAGCATCGGCCTTAGGCTCAGGTCATGATCCCAGGGTCCTGGAATTGAATCCCACTTTGGGCTCCTTGCTCAGTAGGGGACTAGCTCCCTCTTTCTGCTCTCTCTCTCTCTCTCTCTGACAAATTAAATAAAATTTTAAATAAAAAGAGGAACATAACACATACTACAAATGTAAGAAGATTGAAATCATATCAGGTATATTTTCTAGCTGCAATGGTACAAAACTACAGATCAACTAGTGACAGAATTGAAATATGCACCAACGTAACTTGGTAACAGAAAAAAGCAATATATAAAAAGGAAATCAGGAGGATGGGGAGGTAAGTAACACAGGCAAAGGAGATGGTGAGAG
>NW_026749146.1:0-1812 GCF_022355385.1 Mustela nigripes
AACGGGAGGACGCAAGGCAAAGGGGAAGGGTGACACCCTCGCGTGGGTCGTGAGCTCCGGGCACGCGAGAAGGACGCCACAGACCCTGGGAAACGCACCCGCCTATTTCAGGGGAGCCCCAGCCCAGCGAAAATAGATGAGGGGGTGGTTACTAAACAAGCTCGAGCACAGCATACATAACGACCTTAATCAAATTGAACATAAACTACATTGTAGCTACTCCAATTGGAGTTGGTTTCGATTTCAATACAAATTAAAACTTAGACTGGCACAATGTTTACTAAAATGAAAAGAGCCTTTGCAAAACTTTCGGTCCGGGAGGACTGGAGAGAACTTAAGCCTCAATCTCCATGGAGAAATATAGAGAAAGTTGTGCAAGATAAATTTCCCGAGTGCAGGAAAGGTACTAAACTTAATGATTTATTAATTGACCCAGAAAAGGTGCAGCCATTATTGGAAACGCCACACCGAAAAGAGGTGCCAGCAATTTTATGCAAAGTCATCGATGACATAAACAATGACAGGCTCAAAGGCAAAAGACTAGTTAAAGAAGGCATCAGTAAATCTAAAAACCCCTTCCTGCAGATGGCTCTTGCAGAAGTTTACCAAGATAGCGGTAATAATATGGCCCAATGTAACCCGGTTACAGTAATCAAAACATCAACCCCTATGAGAACGCCAGTTGAAGGAGTCCAGATCAGGGACATAGAAACCAGGGAGTATGGTAGACAAGAACTGGCATCCTTGAGAAATGATTGCAAAATGGCCTTAATGACACCAAATGGCTATTAAAATTATGGAATAAAGGAATACATGGCATAAGACTCGCGAATCAGGAAATGAAAAATCTTAACCTATCGATAGACCAACCAAATGTAGCGGAGGCACTACAATTTTATTTAGAAACAGAAAACACTGTCAGGACAGTTTTTGAATGGATAGCCATGGCATGGGTACAGGCATTCCCAGTTTTAGATATTGGAAGTCTAGACACAAGATGGAGAACACCAGAAGAAGGTATTAAGGTTATTAGGAAACTTTGCCTATTAGGAATAATCTATTATGGCGATTTAACCAGTCATCCAGGCAGATTCCAACTAAGAGCATCAATGAAAAAAGCTTTTATTAGAGGCGGACCCGATAACATGACACTGGCTCTCAATGCAATTATGGCAGGAATGAACACAGGACATGACATAAAAGAATACTTGAGGAATATGAGGGATATCAAACAAACCCCTAAATTATCCTTCTGGGTATCTAGGCCGTGGCCTAGACAGTCTCCTAGCAATAAAACCTGGAACAGTAAGGGATAACCTACTGGGCGAATGCCTCGCAGCCCAATACAATGGGCCAATATTAGGAGGCAAAATGAGGGGCCTAATGCAAAAAACGACATAGGGGCTCCCCCGTCTGGCCAACGAGGGAAACCCATGGGGCCCAACAAGAGGCTGGAAGGGCCGCAGAGATATTTTCGCCCAAGAGAACCACAGAAAGATCCCTACCCAGGAGTCCCTCAAAGACGATTTTATCTCAGAAGACCAATGCAGAATGCCTACCAAGACAGGAGACGCCAGACACAGGGCAAACAGGGATAAGCCGCTTTCGCAATCGCAACCAATCTTTACCTTTACAGCGAAAACCCTTCTACAGAAGGACATAAGACCATATATACAGCTAACAGGCAGCCTCCATGGAAGTAAATTCCATGACTCATTCTTAATAGATACCGGTAATGAAATCACATTAGTACGCCCAAAAACAGTACCTATCAGTGAAGATACTTATAAACACTATACACCAGTTTGCATA
>NW_026749147.1:0-1812 GCF_022355385.1 Mustela nigripes
CACCCCTTCCTGTTCCTTTTCCCTTCAGTCTAATGAATTGTTTGTCTGTCTTTTCCTCCCACTCAAAAATGCTCATGCTTATGTGTGGGGTTTTTTGTTTTGTTTTGTTTTGTTGTTGTTGTTGTTGTTGTTTTTATAGTTTCCAATAGAAACCATACTCATTTTCCAGGACATTTCTCCAAATTTTTTTTGCACTAAGGCCTGACTTTTTAATAGAGTCAGAAGTGGTTCTCGTGTTAAAAACAGAGGTTTCTGTTTTCATGGGCATTCAAAGCTAAATTCTTCACTAGATCTTAATGAGATTCTGAATCATAGTTTTAATTTTGCTTGTTTAACCACTTGTGTTGTTTTGTTACTGCTCTAAAAGTTTTTACATACGTCCAAAGGAGGGTAACCAGAAACAGTCCATGTAAGAGACAGTTCATGTAGGAGATAGAGTAAGTCAAGCAGAGACTATCTGAACCAAACAGCAAAAAACACTGAAGAGCCAGTCAAAAGTGCGGCTCTAGGGGTGTGTGGGTGACTCAGTTGGCTAAGCAACCCGCTCTTGATTTCCACTCAGGTCCTGATCTCAGGGTCTTGGAATTGGTCTCAGGCTCTGTGGGGAGTAGGCTTGGGATTCTCTCTCTGCTTCTCCCTCTGCCCCTCCCCCTGCTCACAACAAACATACAAACAAACAAACAGTAAATAAAGGTTTTTTTAAGTGTGGCTACAACAAATTATTAAAATTTTTTAAAAACTCAATTAGGTAATCTGAACTCTCTGTTTTAGGTATATAGGTCATGGATATGAAAATTTGCTTAAAATGCATAGAAAGGGAGCCTGGGGAATTGCTCAGGAGTAACTGACACTTGTAAGAGATTGGGAGCCAGTGTGGGGGCAGGAACTAAAAGGGAGTCATGGTCCTCTAAAAAATAAAAATAAAAATACCACATGGTCCAGTAATTGCACTACAGGGTATTTACCCAAAAAAGACAAAAATACTAGTTCAAAAACATGTACGCCCCCCTATGCTTATGACAGCATTATTTGCAAGAGCCACAATGTGGGAGCAACCTAAATGTCCACTGATAGATGAACGGATAAAGAAGTAGTCATACATTAAGTGGTATATATCAGCCATTTAAAAAATGAAATCTTGCCATTTACAACAACAGTGACGGACCGAGAGGGCATTATGCTAAGTGAAATAAGTCAGACAGAGAACGAGAAATACCATACGATTTTATTTATGTATAGCATCTAAAGAGCAAAACAAGTGAACAAACTAAAAAAGCAGGAAGAGATCCATAAATATAGAGAATAAACTGGTGGTTGTCTCCACGGTGGCGGTGTGGGGGTGGGAGGGAGGGCAAAATCATTGAAGGGGAGCGGGAGATACAGGCTTCTAGTTACGGTGGGAGTAAGTCACGAGGACGAAAGGTACAATGTAGGGAATAGAGTCAACAATACTGTCATAGTGTTGTATGGGGACAGATGGGACCTCTGCCTATGGTGAGCATGGTGTAATGTCCATTGAATCCCTATGTTGAACTAACATATCACTCTGTGTCAACTATACATCAGTAAAAAAGACAAAGAGGAAATGAAAAGGAGGGCACCTGCACACAGAGGCAGGCACAGAGGGAGGACCAGGGAAGACACAGAAAAAGCCTTCTAGAAGCTAGGAAGAGCTGAGGTCACTGAAGCCAGGAGAGAAACAAGGAGGAGATTGTCCTCCACAGCCCTCGGAAGGAACCGATCCAGCCATCCCCTTGATCCCAGGCTACGGCTACCAAAGTGGGAAGACTTCTGTTGTTTAAGCTGGAAGAA
>NW_026749148.1:0-1386 GCF_022355385.1 Mustela nigripes
CGGGATATGAAAAAAGGGCGAGTGTGAGGCTCTTGCTCAAGTTTTAGTCTCTGGATATCGTGTCAGTCATGGTCGTGAAATTTCCGGGTGACTTCATGGGAAATGGACGAGTATTACACTCTGGGTGTTTGGCCACGTCCAAAGAGTTTGGGGTCATTCTGTGGGATAGAAGAAGTCCGTTGTCCTGTTGTTGATTTGTTTTGTTTTGTTTTTAAACCTCAGGGGTCCCACCAAATGAGGGATTCCAGAGTAGAACACTGGGGAGGGGCAACTGGAAAACCAGAAATCTGGTTAAGATTGGGTCCTAGGGACATGTGAAGCCCATTATGACATCTAATGCTCTCGCCACTTAGAGGACTTACTAGAGGACAGGACTCATGCTGAGGGTCACAATGCGTTTTTATACCCTGGTCGCACTCAAGAATGGGCGGGGCATCAAGTTGAATGCTGGTTTCTCCAAACTGAACGTTGGACAACATGCCAACCACAAGGTTTCTTGCCATGGGTAAGGAAGAGTTCTGATTTCTGCATCACAGTCACCCCTGGGCAGTGATTGGAGATAAGGTCTAGGTTCTGAAGCCTGAAAACTGAGGTAGCGAAGAGATGATGACCTAAGGCCATGTCGGGTGTTATGTGCTCAGTGTGCAGTCAGCTGTCTGGGTGTTGGTCACGAGGTCCGGGCTCAGCTAGTCAGACAGTGCATTAGTGCCCAGGTTAGACTATACATTTTTGGTGCCTTTGGTGCCGTGTAGGTTCTTACCTGAAGAACTCTTCAGGATATGAAGAATGAGCGAGTCTGAGGCGCGTGCTCAGGCTTCTGTCTCTGGATTTTGTATCAGCGATGGCCGTGGAATGTTGGGGAGGCCTCATGGCCATTGACGAATCTTGCTCTCTGTGGATTTGCACGATCCCAATTGTTTTTCGACAATCTGTGGGATGGGAGGACTCCTTTCAGGTTTGTTACCTCAGGTGTCCCACCAAAAGAGGAATTCCAAAGCAGAGCCATGGTGAAGAGTGAAGGCACAACCCGGATTATGGTTAAAAATTGGGTCCTAGGGGCATGGCAAGCCCAAGAGGCTGTCTCTCCATCCAGCCACTGAGAGGCCTTACCTGAGGACTGGGCTCAGGCCGAAGGTCACAATGTGTGTTTGTGACCAATGTGGCCTGCAAGCATGGGCGGGGCCTCATGGGCCACACTGGTTTCAACTACACTGAATCTTGGACAACATGCCAACCACAAGGTTTCTTGCCATGGGGAAAGTGTTCTGATTTCTGCATCATTTTCAAACCTGGGTAGTGATTGGAGATAAGGTCTAGATTCTGAAGACTAAAAACCGAGGTTGAGAAGAGATGACGACTTAAGGCCATGGTGGGTCCGATGTGCTC
>NW_026749148.1:1486-1812 GCF_022355385.1 Mustela nigripes
GGACAACATGCCAACCACAAGGTTTCTTGCCATGGGGAAAGTGTTCTGATTTCTGCATCATTTTCAAACCTGGGTAGTGATTGGAGATAAGGTCTAGATTCTGAAGACTAAAAACCGAGTTTGAGAAGAGATGACGACCTAAGGCCATGGTGGGTCCGATGTGCTCAGTGTGTGGCCAGCTGTCTGGGTGGGGCCAGGATGTGCAGGCTCAGGCTGTGTCAGAAAGGGCATTACTGTCCAGGTCAGCCTATATATTATGGATAGAGCCGAATGCCGTTTAGATTGATCCTCATTGGGGTTTCTGGGTAGCCCCAGAGGGCTTTGTT
>NW_026749149.1:0-1812 GCF_022355385.1 Mustela nigripes
CGTTGCCTTCTGGGGTTGCCCAGGCCCGTGTCATAGGCCTGGCTCCTCCTGGAGGGCTCAGGCTGCATCCCCCAAAGCTGATCATGATGCCAGGCCTGCTTCCCTGGCCCCTACATGCCCCTGTTCCCCCGGCTGTCCCTGGGACAGAGGCAGCTGGTGAAGGGTAGACAGCATAGGGCAAGGTGCAAAAGGAAGGAGTGGTCCACACGCGGGTGTGGGGACCTGTGCGACGGTGAGGGCGTGTGTACCCTGCCACCTCCTTGTTTTCGTTTTACCCTGAAGCCCTGTTGACATGTGGCAGGAAGCTGTTTAAGGCCGGCCTTGCCCTTCATGCTTGGAGGTGGCTGATGGAGGGACAGAGCATCAGAAGGGTCATGTGCCTGCATCTTACAGTCAGAAAAGAATGCCAGAGTGGCAGACTATGCGAGTTTGTTGGAACGAATTCATGTTGTCATCCTGACCCAGAGGACAGCCTTCTATTCAACGCCCTGACCCCTGTGTGTGTTGTTGGCGGTCAGTTTTGGCAGTGGCCGGAGGTACAGATTCATTGGTCAGGGTGCCCATTGTTGGGGGTGCCGCACCGTGGCCTCCCCGATCAGATGCAGACCTGGGCCCCCTCATTCAGAGCTGCGTGAGTCTGCACACTCTGTTAAACTTTTTGGTCTCCGATTTCTCAGCTATAAAATGAGGGAAATTATTTTGGGTGAATTTTAAGATTCCTTCCAGCAAGAACATTCTGTAAATTGTGTGTAGTTAAAAAGCTTCAGCTGATACATACATACATATTATTTTGTAGTTTTCAAAATATTTTTTAAAGATTTTATTTATCAGAGAGAGAGCACGCACACGCACGAGCACAGGGAGGGGCAGGCAGAGGGAGAGCCAGGCTCCCCGTGGAGCAGGGAGCCTGACGTGGGACTCAATCCCAGGACCCCAGGATCATGACCTGAGCCCAAGGCAGACATTTAACCAACGGCCACCCAGGTGTCCCCCCCCACCCCCTGCCATTTTCAACTTACTAATCAGCTTTGTAATTTATCCATGTGTTTGTGGGATGCCGTCAGCTAATAACCCCGAGGTTTATGTCAGTGATGAGGTGTGAGTGCCCCATCTCCGGTTGATAGACGAGGCCCTCGGGTTATTCTGATGGGTGGTTTTCTATAGGAAGGCTTGTTCTGTTTCTCCATGTTGGGATGCAGTCTGGAGTAATTCTGTCGTGTTGGTCGCACATTTATGGAGCAGTATTGAAACTGGAGTGGAAAGCGTGTTAGGCATTAGCACTGTTATCGGTTTTATAGGAGCTGAAACCGAGTGAGAGGGTTTTGGAATAATTGGGTAATCAAAGCAAATTAAATCAAGAGGGGGAAATATCAGTTTTGGCATCAGATGGAGAGAGCGACGACTTCCACATCTGTGGTCTTTATGCATTTTAATCAAGTCTAAATTATGCTATTAAGATTTACTTTTGCTGCATTTACTTAGATGCTGTGACACAGCTGACTTTGTATTCATCTCTGGATACTTCTCGAAACGGGGAAGCATTCTCATGGTTTCCAGGGGAAGAGTTGCTTCCCTGGGGAGTGCCGGGTGTGGGGTGGGGCCTGGCAGGCGCCATGTCCCCAGGCCACAGGGGCTTCGGGCGGTGGGTGTGCACACCATGTGGCGGGTGGGACTCTTCTGTGATCAGCAGCGCACCATGCTGGGACACAGAAGCAGCTCCATGGTCACGCGCCTGGTCTTGCTTTTTGGCCTTGTGGCTCTGCTTCCCAGGGGATCCTGCTTTTTCAGTGAAGTCTCTTTAGCTTAATAAAT
>NW_026749150.1:0-479 GCF_022355385.1 Mustela nigripes
TGAGATCTTGATTCAGGTCTGCAGAGTGTGCCTTCTGTGCCCTCACCCCAAAAACTAAGCCTAGCTTGTGTTCTCAGACTACCGTCCTCACACCCCTGGCCCCAAACCCCTACAATTTGGCAATACTGGGGCCACAATGCAGCCCTCTGCCTGCCCTCCAGAAGAAAAACGTTGCCTTATGGAGCTACCTAGAAACCCGAATGAGGACCAACTGAATGCCACTCGACTGCACCCCAAATATACAGTCTACCCTGTCTAAAGCCCTGTCTGACACAGCATGAGCCCACACCTCCAGACCTACGCTCAACAGCTAGCCACACACTGAGCTCAATGTACCGATCAGGTCCTTAGGTCTTCATCTCTTCCCAACCTCAGTTTTCGGGTTTCAGAAACTAGACCTAAACTCCAATCACTGTCCAGGGGTGAACGTGATGCAGAAATCACAACTCTTCCTTCGCCATGGCCGGAAACCTTGTGGT
>NW_026749150.1:579-1811 GCF_022355385.1 Mustela nigripes
CTTCCTTCGCCATGGCCGGAAACCTTGTGGTTGGCATATTATCCAACGTTCAGTGTAGGAGAATCCAGCGTGGCCCATGAGGCCCTTCCCATGCTTGAGGGCCTTGTTGGGCACAAATAGGCATTGTGACCCTCAGCATGAGCCCTGTCCTCAAGGAAGACCTCTCAGTGTCTGAATCAAGAGCCCACATATTGGACTTGCCATGCCCCTAGGCCCCAAAACTTAAACAGAGGTGGGTTTATCCAGTTGTCCCTACCAAGGACTCTGCTCTGGAATCCCTCTTTTATTGGCACTAATGAGGTACATAAAATAAAATAAAAAGCAGAAAGGACACCTCCCATCCCACAGAGTGTACCCAAACTCTTGGGATTGGGTCAAATCCTCAGAGAAGGAAAGCCGTCCACAACACATGAGGCCATGCCAGCATTCGACCCACATTGTTGACACAAATCCAGAGACAAAACTTGAGCAAGCACCTCAAACTCACTCTTTTTCATATCCCGAAGTGTTATCACGGTCTGTAGATTGGGCGTGCCATACCTATGTCCCCAATCCTAAGCGGAATTTGTGTTTTCAGACTTCTGTCCCCACAGGCCTGGCCCACACACCCTCAAGGCTAGGCCCCTAGAGCCAAACTCAGAACTGTGCCTGCCCTCTCCAGGGGATTTCTGCCATTTCCATTGGCCACAACCCTATAGATTAGGACAGACTCCAAAATCCTGAGGCCATTCCCAATATTATAGGCTGCCCAGGACAAACAGGGGCGATCTGACACAAGCCGAGCAACTACCTCCCCTCAGATCCATAGACACGTATCCCCAGGAAAGAGATTGAACCGGACAGGCACCTAGGCCCTAATCATATCCATTGCTTTTGTTTCCATGCATCTCTCCTCAGAGGCCTGGTTTCCAATACCAGCATATGGGAGATTCCTTAGGCACTCATCAAAACAATTCTCTTCTCTACATAGGAAACGTACTCTTTAGAGCTCCATCAAAACCCAGGTTATGAACATCCCTCAAGGCCCCGGATCATGCACCCCATTCCAAGGTCTCCATGGACACAAATGCACATTATGACCCATCCTCAACTCACCCATTTCAAAACACCCGCCTCGGTTACTCCCCTAGATCCAGCAGATCGAACTTGCCTTGGCGCTATGAGACACCTGAAATGGGAGGCAGGCTGCCCAGGCATCCATCCTTAGAACCCTGCTCTGGATAACTTCCTTC
>NW_026749151.1:0-1811 GCF_022355385.1 Mustela nigripes
ACACTCATGAATGTTGCTTTCTCCAGCTTTAGTAGCTAGTTCTAATTGTCTGGAATGTGTTAAACTATTATATGAATTTTCATGTTACATCATCCTAGATTTGTTGAAGGTTTCTAACTCTTACAAGCTGTACAGGCAAAGGAAGAGAGAGAAAAACAAAACAAAACAAAAGAATGAGAATCCCTTCTTTGGATATGCTGAAATGCCAGAAATGGAATTTTAAATGTAGATGAGAGTTTAAATGTTATAAGTTGAAGCATTGTTCTATAACACAGAATACTGAGATCTGAGGAGGTAACTAATTCAGCTTTTCTGAGCCAGGTCTGGCCTCAGCATTGATTTAATCCCGATCACCTTGCTCAGATAGTGTCTATTCACATTCAATTAATTTATTTCCACTTTATTGTTTCCAAACGAAGCATCCTTATAGTTTTTCTTGTTCTGCTACAATAGTTTCTTCTTATCTTCAGTAATCTAGAAAATTATATTTTTTCTAGATCATACTTTTTTAAAGAGATTTTTTAAATATCATTTATTTATTTGAGAGGGGGAGAGAGAGAATGAGAGTGAGCACAAGCAGGTAGAAGAGCAGAGGGAGAGGGAGAAGGGGACTTTCTGCTGAGCAGGGAGCCCAACGTGGGGCTCTATCTCAGGACCCTGTGATCATGACCTGAGGTGAAGGCAGACACTTAACAAAAGAGCACCCCATTTCTAGATCATTCTTGCCATATATATATATATATATATATATATATATATATATATTTAAGTTATGAGAATGTGAGAGATTATTCCTGATTTGAATGTGTTTTACAAAGAGCCATTTATTTAACTGTCCTCTTTGATGATGATTGAGATTTAGATCTTTAGGATTTTCTTTTATACTTTTCTGTCAAGAGTAGCCTTTTAAATTTCATTTTGCGTCATGGTCGATAGTTGGCACAATGTAAATGGAAACTTCTTTATGAAAGAATAAATAGTCAATGAAAAATACAGTGCACTATTAAATGAACTAAACAAATCATTTCCTAAAATATAGTTATATAGGCATACAGAATCTCCCAGAGAAAAATAGTAAAGAAGAACAAATGAATCTTATTTACTATATTTTGTTAGGCTATCCAGAATGTTGTTGTGTTTCCAAATGTGTATGTTTTTATTTTTTAAATAATGAAGATTTAAAGGGGAACCTGGATGGATCAGTTAGTTAAGAGGCTGACTCTTGGTTTTGGCTCAGATCATAATCATGGGGTGCTGGGATCAAGTCTTGCACCAGGAGCTACACTCAGCAGGGAGTCCACTTGAGACTTTCTCCCTCTGCCCATCCCCCTGCTTGCTTTCTCTCTCTCTCAAATAAGTAAATCTTTAAAAAATAATTATAATTTAAAGAAATAAACAAAATTCAAGGCAAATCACTACATAGAGAAAATAACTATTGGTTTTTGGATATTTACAAATAATTTCTTTGTAAATATATGTTTACAAACAAATTCAAATTGCAGGTTCAATTTAGTACCCAGAATTTTCACTGTGCATTATATTCACCATGCACTATATTATCATGGGGTTAACAGTGGTCCATAAATTTAATTATAACTTATGGCTGGTTTCAGTCTATGATATACTACTATCTGGGAGTGTGCTGTTTCTCCCTGGTTTCATGTTTTTTTGCAGGGGGAAACTCTACTATGATACTTCTCACTTACTGATCCTACATATTCATGAATTTGAGAGAAAAAATAGGCCCTGTGTGTATTAGCAACTAATGGGATATATTTTGATATTTACATGCTTACACATATTATGTGTTA
>NW_026749152.1:0-1811 GCF_022355385.1 Mustela nigripes
TTAATTTTTAAACCTTATGCTAAGTGAAAGAAGATTGACACAAAAGGCTGCATATGGTATAATTTCATAAAAATGAATTGTCCAGAAAAAGCATATCTAAGAGACTGAAATCAGACTAGTGGCAGCCAGGGCTAGGGGAGGGGAGAATGAAGTATAACTGCTAGTGTATATGCATATGCAGTTTTTCTTTTGAAGTAATAAAAATATTCCAAGCATTAAATAGTGGTGATTTTTATACAACCTTGTGAATATACTAAAAACCAAATAAGTGCAAAAAAAAAAAAAAAACACTCTAATAGGGTAAATGTCATCATATGTGAATTACATAGCAATAAAAAAGATGGCAGAGAAAGAGGAAAAAGATGGCAGAGAAGTAGGGGACCCTATTTCAACTGGTCCTCTGAATTGAGCAGGATATCTACCAGACCAGTCTGAACACTACAAAATCAGCCTGAGATATAAGAAGATATATCTGGATCTCCACAAACAATATCTCTGGTGGTTGGTATTGAGGTATGAAGCAGGGATCCATGATTCCGTGAACAAATATTGTAAGATAAACAGGAGAAGAGACCTGCTTCTCTTTTCAGCCTGGAAGGTGAAATAACACAAGAGCACTCAAAAGCTTCCCACACTATGGACCAGGCACAGACTTGAAGATCCATAGCAGTAAGGAAGGACTTTAGGACAGTCCACCAGACTTACACCTAGAGCTTTAGGAGCACACAAGCAACCCAGGGGTGCCTTGCAGTTGTAGAAGCACAAAGGGTAGAAACATGCCTGGACCTAGAAGCAAGGGCTGGGAGTGCTGCTGTGGGGTGCACAACCCAGAACACTGTGGTTTTTAGCAGCACAGACAAAAGCAGAGACAGTGTGGCCTGGAGAGTTCCATGAAGATCAGACTGCATTCTCTCTATTCTGAGACAAAGGTTTGGATACAATCACTTCTGCTCTGACTCTCAGAAGAGATGCACAAAGCTGCCAGGGAAAGATGCCAGACAACAACAACAACAACAAAAATCAAAACTAAAAGGTTTCAATGAATACATCCCCTACCCACAGGGGGCAGGGTAATTTCGCCCAAACAAGGTTGCCTGAGTAATAGCACCACAGGCCTATCCACCATCCACCAGAAAATAGGCTGGAAGAACAAGAGGCCAACATCTCTAAGGTCCCTATAAAACAGGTGCATCTTGCTTGGATTGTGTTCAGTAATTTGGACTCTGTACATCCCTTCAACCACCCCTCAACAGAATGACTAGGAGAAGGAACCCTAAAAGAAAGAACCAAAAAAGTGGTCTCTGCCATAGAACTACTGGATATGGATACAATCAAAATGTCAAAAATTGATTTTAGAGTAACAATTATCAAGGTAATATCTAGGCCTGAGAAAAATATTAACAACAATGTAGAATCTCTAAGGACAGAGATGGGATCTAATCAGGCTGAACTTAAAAATGTGATGAATGAAATGCAGTCTAAGCAGGATACATTGACTGTCAGAGTAAACGAGGCAGAAGAACGAATTAGTGAGATAGAAGATAAGATGATAGAAGAGATGGAAATTGAGATGGCATGGGAAAAACAAATTAAAAACCAAGAAATCAAACTGGAAAAGATTAGTGACAGAATGAAATGTTCAATTTAAGAATTATTGGGATACTTGAAGGGGTGGGGGGGGTTCTAGATGATATATTTGAGTAAATTGTAGCTGAGAACTTCCCTAATCTGGGGGAAAAATATAAGCATTCATGTCCAAGAGTAAGAGAGGACCCTTCACAAGATCAACAAAAACAGACCAATGCCACAGC
>NW_026749153.1:0-1811 GCF_022355385.1 Mustela nigripes
ATGGACGACTATTACACTCTGGGTGTTTGGCGCCGTCCAAAGAGTTTTTGGTCATTCTGTGGGATAGAAGAAGTCCGTTGTTCTGTTGTTGTTGATTTGTTTTGTTTTGTTTTTAAACCTCAGGGGTCGACCAAATGAGGGATTCCAGAGTAGAGCACTGGGTAGGGGCGACTGGAAAACCAGAAATCTGGTTAAGATTGGGTCCTAGGGACATGTGAATCCCATTATGACATCTAATGCCCACGCCACTTAGTGGACGTACTAGAGGACAGGACTCATACTGAGGGTCACAATGCGTGTTTATACCCTCATCGCACTCAAAATGGGCGGGGCTTCAAGTTGAATGCTGGTTTCTCCTACACTGAACGTTGGAGAACATGCCAACCACAAGGTTTCTTGCCATGGGAAAGGAAGAGTTCTGATTTCTGCATCACAGTCACCCCTGGGCAGTGATTGGAGATAAGGTCTAGGTTCTGAAGCCTGAAAACTGAGATAGGGAAGAGATGATGACCTAAGGCCATGGCGGGTCTTATGTGCTCAGTGTGCGGTCAGCTGTCTGGGTGTTGGTCACGAGGTCCGGGCTCAGCTAGTCAGACAGTGCATTAGTGCCCAGGTTAGACTATACATTTTGGGTGCCTTCGAGTGCCGTGTACGTTCTTACCTGAAGAACTCTTCAGGATATGAAGAATGAGCGAGTCTGAGGCGCGTGCTTAGGCTTTTGTCTCTGGATTTTGTATCAGCGATGGCCGTGGAATGTTGGGGAGGCCGCATGGCCATTGACGAATCTTGCTCTCTGTGGATTTGCACGATCCCAATTGTTTTTCGACAATCTGTGAGGTTGGAGGACTCCTTTCAGGTTTGTTACCTCAGGGGTCCCACCAAAAGAGGAATTCCAAAGCAGAGCCCTGGGGAAGAGTGAAGGCACAACCCGCATTATGGTTAAAAATTGGGGCCTAGGGGCATGGCAAGCCCAAGATGCTGTCTCTCCATCCAGCCACTGAGAGGCCTTACCTGAGGACTGGGCTCAGGCCGAAGGTCACAATGTGTGTTTGTGACCAATGTGGCCCGCAAGCATAGGCAGCGCCTCATGGGCCACACTGGTTTCAACTACTCTGAATCTTGGACAACATGCCAACCACAAGGTTTCTTGCCATGGGGAAAGAGTTCTGATGTCTGCATCATTTTCAAACCTGGGCAGTGATTGGAGATAAGATCTTGGTTCTGAAGACTAAAAACCGAGGTTGAGAAGAGATGACGACCTAAGGCCATGGTTGGTCCGATGTGCTCAGTGTGTGGCCAGCTGTCTGGATGCGGCCAGGATGTCCAGGCTCAGGCTGTGTCAGAAAGGGCATTACTGTCAGGTCAGCCTATATATTATGGGTAGAGCCGCATGCCGTGCAGGTTGATCCTCATTGGGGTTTCTGGGTACCCCCAGAGGGCAATGTTTTTCTTCTGGAGGGCAGGCAGAGTGCTGCATTGTAGTTCTGGATTGCCAAAATGGAGGGCTTGTGGGCCAGTAGTCTGAGGACGGAAGTCTGAGAACCCAAGCTAGGCCTCGGTTTCTGGGTGAGGATATGGCAGGCAAATATACAGACCTTAATCGAGATCTCGTGCATCTGAAGTCAGGGAGAGTATCAGACGATAGCTCAGGTTGGACATTGTGTCCCTGATGGCCCCTTCTTAAAGGGGGATGGATCACGAGGCCATGGGGGTTTTCCCATTATGGGAGTTGTGAGAAGCTCCCAACTGCAAAGATTCTTCTGCAGACATTTAAGACCTGTTGGTTAGCTCCAGGACAAGTTTCCGAGCAG
>NW_026749154.1:0-988 GCF_022355385.1 Mustela nigripes
CATCGAGCCACTGAGAGGCCTTACCTGAGGACTGGGCTCAGGCTGAGGGTCATAATGTGTGTTTGTGACCAATGTGGCCCGCAAGCATGGGCGGGGCCTCATGGGCCACACTGGTTTCAACTACACTGAATCTTGGACAACATGCCAAAGACAAGGTTTCTTGCCATGGGGAAAGAGTTCTGATTTCTGCATCATTTTCAATCCCGGGCCTTGATTGGGTTTAAGGTGTAGGTTCTCAGCCTGAAAACCGAGGCTGAGAAGAGATGACGACCTAAGACCATGACGGGTCTGATGTGCTCAGTGTGCGGCCAGCTGTCTGGTTGGGGCCAGGAGGTCCATGCTCAGAGAGTGTCAGAAAGGGATTTAGTGCCCAGGTCAGCCTATATATTTGGGGTACAGCCAAATGGCGTGCTGTGTGATAATCATTTGGGTTTTCTGGGTAGTCCCAGAGGGCAATGTTTTTCTTCTGGAGGGCAGGCAGAGTGCTGCATTGTAGTTCTGGATTGCCAAACTGGAGGGCTTGTGCCCAGTAGTCTGAGGACGGAAGTCTTAGAACCCAAGCTAGGCCTAGGTTTATGGGTGAGGATATGGCAGGCACAATCTACAGACCTAAATCGAGGTCTCGTTCAGCTGAAGTCATGGCAAGGATCAGACGATCTCTCAGGTTGGACATTCTGTCCCTGATGGCGCCTTTTTGAAGGGGGGATTGGATCACGAGGCCATGGGAGTTTTCCCACGTTGGGAGTTGTGAGAAGCTCCCAACTGCAAAGATTCTTCTGCAGGACAATTGAGACCTGTTGGTTGGCTCCAGGACAACGATTCTGAGCAGGGTTCTAAGGATGGATGGCTGGGTAGACACCCACACATTCCAATTTTTTCCATGCAACAAGACAGGTTAGATCTGCTGGATCTGGGGGAGCAACCGATGAGGCTGAGTTGAAATGGACTCTCCCGTGGATGTGTCCTAATATGATTTTGTGTCTATGTC
>NW_026749154.1:1088-1811 GCF_022355385.1 Mustela nigripes
CATGCAACAAGACAGGTTAGATCTGCTGGATCTGGGGGAGCAACCGATGAGGCTGAGTTGAAATGGACTCTCCCGTGGATGTGTCCTAATATGATTTTGTGTCTATGGAGACCTTGGAATGAAGCGGTGGCAATGGGGCCCTGAAGGGTTCTCCTAAAGAGAGGCTATCACACAGCTCCATCGAAAATTTCCCATGTGTAGGTGAGATTTGATCTGATGGGTGAGTCAAGAAACAGCCATATGCTGTTATTGAAATCCAGGCCTCTGAGGAGAGATGCCTGGAATCCAAAGCAATGGATCCGATAGGTGCCTAGGGGCTTGTTCGTTCCTATTTACCTCAGGGGACATCAGTCTATGGGTCTGAGTGCCGGTAGGTGCTCAGATGGGCCCAGATTGACCGTGTTTTTCCTGGGAAGCCACAAATATTGGTATGGCCTCAGGGATTTTGAAGGTTTATACTATTAGTAGGGTTAGGGTATCCCAATATTTGTGGGGGACACATTGGTCACAGAATTCCTCTTATGGTGGGACACCTGAAACCAGTGTGGCCCATGAGGCCCCGCCCTTGCTTGCGGGCCACATTGGTCACAAACACACATTGTGACGCTCAGCCTGAGCCCAGTCCTCAGGTAAGGCCTCTCAGTGGCTGGATGGAGAGACAGCATATGGGGCTTGACATGCCCCTAGGCCTCAATTTTTAACCATAGTTCGGGTTGTCCCTTC
>NW_026749155.1:0-1811 GCF_022355385.1 Mustela nigripes
ACTTGATACACTTCCCTTCAAGTAATTCTTGCCTATTTCTATCTTTTAGGTTTTATTTTTAAGATTTTATTTATTCATTTGACAGAGAGAGATCACAAGTAGGCAGAGAGGCAGGTACAGAGAGAGAGGGAAGCAGGCTCCCTGCTGAGCAGAGAGCTCGATGTGGAGCTCGATCCCAGGACCCTGCGATCATGACCTGAGCCAAAGGCAGGGGCATTAACCCACTGAGCCACCCAGGAGCCCCTCTATTTTTTTGTTTCAAAAATATGAATCCTTTCAAATTTTAGAAAACTCATTTTAAAACAAAGTGGAATCAGGTAACGTGATGTGATGCCCCCAGCTTTATTTTTGTTTTTCAACATTTCCTTAGCGATTCGGGGTCTCTTCTGATTCCATACAAATTTTAGGATTAGTTGCTCCAGCTCTTTGAAGAATATCAGTGGAATTTTGATCGGAATGGCATTAAAAGTATATATTGCTCTAGGCAGTATAGACATTTTAACAATGTTTATTCTTCCGATACAAGAGCATGGAATCGTCTTCCATCTTTTTGTGTCTTCTTCAATTTCTTTCATGAGTGTTCTGTAGTTCCTCGAGTACAGATCCTTTACCTCTTTGGTTAGGTTTATTCCCAGGTATCTTATGGTTCTTGGTGCTATAGTAAATGGAATCGATTCTCTAATTTCCATTTCTGTATTTTCATTGTTAGTGTATAAGAAAGCCACTGATTTCTGCACATTGACTTTGTATCCTGCCACGTTGCTGAATTGCTCTATGAGTTCTAGTAATTTGGGGGGTGGAGTCTTTTGGGTTTTCCATATAACGAATCATGTCATCTGCGAAGAGAGAGAGTTTGATTTCTTCATTACCAATTTGGATACCTTTTATTTCTCTTTGTTGTCTGATTGCTGTTGCTAGGACTTCTAATACTATGTTGAACAAGAGTGGTTAAAGTGGGCATCCTTGTCTTGTTCCTGATCTCAACGGGAAGGCTGCATGGTACTGGCATAAAAACAGACACATAGACTGTGGAACAGAGTAGAGAGCCCAGCTATGGACCCTCAACTCTATGGTCAATTAATCTTCGACAAAACAGGAAAAAATATACAGTGGAAAAAAGACAGTCTCTTCAATAAATGGTGCTGGGAAAACTGGACAGCTATATGTAGAAGAATGAAATGCGACCATTCTCTTACACTGTACACAAAGATAAACTCAAAATGGATAAAAGACCTCAACGTGAAACAGGAATCCATCAGAATCCTAGAGGAGAACATAGGCAGTAATCTCTTCGGTATCAGCCACAGCAACTTCTTTCAAGATATGTCTCCAAAGGCAAAGGAAACTAAAGTGAAAATAAACTTTTGGGACTTCATCAAAATCAAAAGCTTCTGCACAGCAAAGAAAACAGTCAAAAAAACAAAGAGGCAACCCATGGAATGGGAGAAGATATTTGCAAATGACAGTACAGACAAAAGGTTGATATCCAGGATCTATAATGAACTCCTCAAACTCAACACACACGAAACAGGCAAACATATCAAAAAAGGGGAAGAAGATATGAACAGACACTTCTCCAATCAAGACATACAAATGGCTATCAGACACATGAAAAAATGTTCATCATCATTAGCCCTCAGGGAGATCCAAATTAAAACCCCATTGAGATATCACCTTACACAAGTTAGAATGGCCAAAATTAACAAAACAGGAAACAACATGTGTTGGAGAGGATGTGGAGAAAGGGGAACGAACCCTCTTCCACTGTTGGTGGGAATGCAAGTTGGTGCAGCCTCTTTGGAGAACAGTGT
>NW_026749156.1:0-1811 GCF_022355385.1 Mustela nigripes
CCAGTCCTGATCTACAAATGCAGACAACTTTGGAGGCCATCCTATAGCCGTAGGTGGGCAGGCAAGCAAGCCAGCAGTCCAATCCAGCTATTATAAGTCAATGGCACAATCACACCCAAACTGAGCTTGCCCCCAAATAGACCTTAAAAGCAGGCCCCACCTGTTCAAGAATATTACCAGCAGACATGTCCAAACACCCAAACTGAGCTGCAAAAGTAAAGGACTATCTCTGCAGAAGCAAACCTGTAAATTCTGGAAGAGGAGCCCACTTTCTCAAATGCCCAGATGCCAACATAAGGAATCAAGGATCACAAAAAAACAGGGAAACAGGACACCACCAGTGGAACTAATAAAGCTCTAATAACTGACCCCACAGAAATAGAGATCTATGATCTGTCAGACAAAAAGTTCAGAGTAAGTTTAGTGAACTACAAGAACACAGAGAGACAACTAAATGAAATGAAGGAAATAATACATGAACAAAACAAAAAGTTCAACAAAGAAATAGAAACCATTAAAAAATCCCAGAAATTCTAAAGTTGAAAAATACAATAACTGAGCTGAAGAATTCAGCAGAGAGCTTCAAAAGCAGACTGAAACCATGTCCTGGAAGAGAAGACATTTGAAAGTATCCAGACAGGGAAAAAGAATGAAAAGAATGAAAAAGAGTGAAGAAAGCCTATGGGATTTATAAGACACAATAAAAACAAACAAAACAAAACAAAACAAAACCCCAACAATATCTGCATTATGGAAACTCTAGAAAGATAAGAGAAGGATAACGGGATAGAAAATATATTTAAAGCAATTGAACTTCCCAAGTCTTGGGAGAGAAACAGACATCAAAATCCATGAGGCCCAAATAGGCTGAACCTGAATATGGCTACCCAGAAACACATTAGAACTAGATTTTCAGAAGCCAAATATAAGGAATTTTGAAGGAAAAGGAAAAAGGAGAGAAATTACATTTAAGGAAATCCCCAGGATATGATAGATGAATATTTCCAACAGAAACTTTTCAAACTAGGAGAGAAAGGGATGACATATTCAAAATGTGGAAACAAAAAACCTGTCAGTCAAGAACTCTACACTCAGTGAAGTAGTCCTTCAGAAATGAAAAGGGATAAAAACGTTCTCAAACAAACCAAAGTGAGGGAATTCAACACTGTGAGACCTGTCTTACAAGAAATGTTAAAGGAGTTCTTTGAGTGGAAGAAAATGATGTTAATTAACTTCATAAAAACATCAGGAGATAGTGTAGAACTCCTTGGTAATGGTAAACATGTAGTCAAAGTTAAAATCTACAACATGAAAATGATGTTGTATAATTCACTTATAACTCCAGTTTAAAACTTAGAAAAAAAAAGCAGAAAAAAAAGCCATAACAACAATAATCTGTTATTAGCTATACAACATAAGAGATACATAAATTGTAGCATCAATAATCTAATATTTGAGGGGAAAGAGAAGTAGAAGTGTAAAGCTTAGGGATTCTATTAAAATTTAGTCATTATTAGTTTATTATTTTATTTTATTGAAACTTTATTTAGTTTTTAATGTTAAGCAGCAATTGTCCATTTTATTAATTTTAATATATTTAACAAATGTTTTCAGAGTGTCATAACACACTATTCCAGACACCGTTTATCCACTGAATTAGGAGTATATGACCCATGTTGCAGTGACATTTCAGTCTGATAAATCCTGAATAATAAATCATTTATTCGTATGTGTAAGCTTAAATATTTCTTCTCATAAAAGAATGGCAATATCATCTGGTTGGATGGGCCTAATGAGCTAATATATGTGAA
>NW_026749157.1:388-1811 GCF_022355385.1 Mustela nigripes
TTTTTTTTTTTTTTTTAATGAAGCAGTAGCAATTTTTTGTTAAGGGACCTAAACTGAAAGTAGGTTTAGAAATTTATTTATTTATTTAGGAAAAGATTTTATTTTGTTTATTGACAGCAAGAGAGAGAAAGAGAGATATATAGAGAAAAAGCGCACAAGCGGGGGGAATCACGTGCAAAGGGAGAGGAAGAAGCAAGCTCCTTGGAGTGCAAGTAGTCCCATGCAGGGCTGGATCCTTGTACACTGGAATCATGACCTCAGCCAAAGGCAAACATATGCTTAAACAACTGAGTCATCCAGGCACCCCTAGAAAATTATTAAAAAAAAGACCTTTTAAAAACATTTTTTTTGTTTCTTTTTTTTAAAATATTTTATTTATTTGACAGACAGAGAGACAGGAAGAGGAACTATAAGCAGGGCAGAGGGAAAAGGAGAAGCAGGTTTCCCACTGAGCAGAAAGCCTGATGTGGGGCTCCATCCCAGGACCCTGGGTTCATGACCTGAAAAGAAGGGACACTTATGGAGGAAGCCACCCAGACACCTCTTTTCTTTGTTTTTAATATATGGCAACTGATGCTTCCCAGCCACGAGGAGCATATTACCCATTGATTAAATCTTTGATAACAACCTATTTAAAAAGGTGTGTAAATATATACTTACTCAGATTTATACACTTTGTGTTTTCTTCATAGTTTGAGGCTGGACCCCATGGTCACAACACTGCTTTCAGCCTTTGCCTTCCCATCTTTTGATACCAGGTATTTGTTTGGAAAGCAAATTAGAATCAAAATTAATAAGCCCTTGGCACAATATCTCTGGAGCAGGGGTTGCTCTTAGCCAAAGCCCAGAGCAGTTGACCTCCCCTTGCTAGTGCTATAGCCCCAAGGACTAGGTCCCTGCCACCAGAACTTGGTCTTACATGTTATGCTAAGCAGACAAAACCAAAACAGGAAAGCTCCGAAAGCTTTCACTGGCATGCCTCATCTCCCACTCCCTCGACGTCCAGGCAGTACCAGATGCCAGGGAGGGGTCTTGGTCCAACATATGGAAGGGAAGGAAGTAGCCACGAGCAAGTACGTGCCTCTCTGTGCCTTTCTTTCATGAGCAGGTTGTAAGGAGGAGGAAGAGGAAGGGGAAGAGAGGTGATCTTCAAGGGGTGAAGGCCTCAGGTAGGCAGCTGGCTCCTGCCAGTAGGAAAGGGACAAAGTTGAAGGCAGTGAGTCTTGCAGGGAGGGTGGTGAGTAAGGGTTACTGCTTATGACGGAATCTGGACAGGAGTAATAGGGATACTAGTCATTTGAGTCCACCATTGGCAAGCTGGGCTGGGTGTCAGGGCAGATAGGCCTCCCTGGGCAATGGCACATGAGAGAAGGTGGAATTCTTCTCTGAGGAGCAGGTGGAGCTTTGGGTGTTGGGAAAGCAT
>NW_026749158.1:0-1811 GCF_022355385.1 Mustela nigripes
GGAGAGATACATCCCCAGTGCCAGGATATCTTCCAGCCCCGGGAACTCCATCTTAGCAATGCCTGCCTCCCCCCACCCCGGGTGGCCCCAGAGTCCAGCCTATGCCAGTCCCTGCCTGCCCCCAGCCCTTCCTCCCATTCCACCCCCTCCGCTCCATGCAGGTACCTAGTCAGGCTCTTCTTGTGGCCCATGGTCAAGGATGGCCTTACCCCTGCCCACCCCCAAAAGCCGAAACCAGCGCTGCTTGGAGGAGTAACGCCATAGGTGGAGTCCTCGTGGTCCGCCCCTCTCCCTTCACAGCCCCGGACCTCAGCCCTACCTAGGCCACTGGGCCTTGAGCACCCTTCACCGCCGCTACTGCCTCTGCTGCCGCCCCTTGAGCCTCCACAGCTGCCAGTCTCCTGAGACCAGCTCCCACCTGCGCTGCCTCCACTGAGTGCATGTCAGGGAGTGTGTGCTCCTTGGGGACGTGCGGGCCTCTTGGTGACCTAGTGGCCCAGCGAGGTGGAGCGTGTGATTCCGGCAAGTGGCCATGGGCTCCAGGCCCTGCAAGTCTGCCTTAAGGGGCTGTAATGGGGTCCCAGTCCAGAAGCCGTTCCCAGGGAGGCAGTTCCCCACACTGAGGCTTGCAACTGCCAGTGCTGCTTGCCATGCCTCCAGGCTTGGAGTGCCCTGGGAACCAGCGGGCCTCTTTCTTTTGGCCCCAGTTCTCCTGCTCCCTTTTGCTCTTCTGCCACCAGGAGCTTTGGAGCAGCCTCTCCTAAAGTCCTGGCCTCTTGCCCATACCCCAGGCCGAAGCCCCTTCCCAGGCTCCTGAGGCAGGAGAGAACTCTGCTGACAAAATAAAGACAGCAATGCATACCCTGGAAACTAAATCCACACGTGACAACACAGAGACCAAAGGCTTAATTACACGTGTTCCATCAGACCCTGTCCAGACACCAGTGCCCTGTGTGGGGGGCAGTCATTCACAATCTCTCTCCTGCCTGGGACTACTGATTTTAATGATGGCATGGCATTTGATTTTGAGGAATTGTGTAATTTTCTGAATGAGTCAAGTGACAAACAGTACAGTCAGCAGTGTTCTACTACATATTCTCAGCCCATTTTCAGGGCTCAGAGGGTTAAGCATCCCACTCCCGACTCTGGCTCACTTCATGATCTCAGGGTCCTGGGATGGAGCCTTCAGTCTGGCTCCTGGCTCAGTGCAGAGTGTACTTGACATTCTTACTCTCTCCCCCTACCCTCCCCATGCCCCCGATGGAGACTCTCAAATAAACAAATATCCTTAAAAGGATAAATAAACCTTTAAAACAACCAAAAAACCCCAAAACTAAAACAAAACCCTCCTTACCTAAAAAGGAAGGAGGTAACCATGGGGGCGAAGACGCCACCCACAAAAAGGCCCTCCTGAAAGAGCCAAAGAGAAAGTGAGAGCCAAAGGACTGCAGCACACGTCATTTAGGCGTCGGAGGCAGGCCCCCAACCAGGGCGGCCTCTGCCATTAAAAGATGGCGCCTGGCTAGTTGCCAGGTTAGGATTGCCTCATGAGACTAAGCGGAATGCCCAAAGAGGAGGTAAACAGCATTGGTTGCTAGCAAAGTTGTTCGTTTAGGTGTGCAGCCTGATTCGCTCCCTCCTGTACCCTGCTCGCTGATTGGTCATGTAAGTGTACATAAGTGTGTAGACTTGCGGAAGTAAAGAGAGAGAAGATACATCTGAACTGGGGCTTCTTGTCGTCCTTGCGGGTCGAGGGCGATAAATGGCGCCGGCACCCAGGAACTAAATAAAGGAATCTTGCAAGGTAATCC
>NW_026749159.1:0-1811 GCF_022355385.1 Mustela nigripes
TATCTACACAATACTTTAAAATTACATCCTTGCTTCCAGCTTCTGTCTGAAGTGGAAAGTTTCAATGCTCTTGGTCTCTAGCTGAGCCTATGCGTGGGATATCTGATCATGGATCATTGTGTCCTTTTATGATCTTTCCTGGGCATCAGAGGCAGAGTGGTAATTCAAAATTGAAATCTGTTCTCCTCCTTTTGGGCTTAAACCCAGGCAATAAACACTAACCAAGGGAGTCCTGTTTGACAAGCATAGGAATTCAGCTCTTCCTAAATAGAATAGTGGGGAGAAACATTCACTCGAGTGACAGTTACAAACACTTTTTTTCTCTCAAATCCACAAAAAGAATTTTGAAAATTTATATGACTGCACCCCATTGTTTTTATGTTGATAATTTTTTTCAATATAAGTTTCTTCAAAATGATTGATAATTTCTGGTGCACTGTCATTGTTATGTTGCCCACAAACAATTCCAGCCTTAGAGGCTGGATCCTCTCCATCTTCTATTTACAAGAGATATACGAATTTTCCTTTCACAAAAATGTTACATCACTCCATTTATACTAAACTTGCATTTCCATTCCACTTCCTGCAGAGAATTTTATCCTGATGTAATGTTTTTTTCCACTTGGAAATTTTTTTAAATTGATCACTCTATCATATGCCTCTATAAGAAAAATATTTATAGAAATTGAAATTAAATTCTTTTCCTAAATTTGACCTTACCATCATATCCTATCTAAATAATTTTGGGGGGAAAAAAACCTTTCATCTGGATTGAGTTACCTCACAATGATTATTTTTGCACCATTAATAAAAATAAAATAACTAATTAAAAATTTTGATGAATGACTTTGAAACACCAAAGGTGAAGTTTTTGAGAAAACTTATCTCTTAACAAAACAAATAAGATTTGTTTTACAAGTTAGCCTATGAATCTACAAATAAATATTACTCATTGCTAAAATAAAAATAGGGCTGGATATCACTTTAATTTGCATTTTCATTCTCTAAATATAAACACCAAAAACCATGTTCCCATATAAATTTGTAATGAAAGTGGAAGGAGTTGTGTTATATAAATGGCAATGGATTGTTTTTAATGTTAAATATTTTCTTTTGATTTTAATTCCAGTGTAGTTAACGTACAGTGTTCTATTAGTCTTAGGTGTACAATACAGCCACTCAACACTTTCATAGTTTACTCAGTGCTCAACCCGGTAAGTGTGTTCTTAATCCCCTTTACCTCTTCCACCATCTCCCCCCATTTTCCAGCCAGCGACCATCGGTTGATCTCTATAGTTAAGGGTCTGGCTGTTGGTGTTTTGTTTGTTTGTTTTGGGTTTCTCTCTCTCTTTCTTTGTTCTTTGCTCATTAGTGTTTTTCTTCAATTCCATGTACAAGTGAAATTATAGGGTACTTCTAATTTCTTTCAGTATTCTCTTCCTAGATCCATACATACTGTTGCAGATGGCAAGACTTCATTTTTTTTGTGGCTAAATAATATGCCATATATATATATATATATATATATATATGGAAGACCACTCCATGCTCATGGATCAGAAGCATAAACAAATCTTTTAAAAAATAAAATAAATAAAATAAAAACAGTGAAAGTTTTGCTTCTTTCCCCACTAAGTTGAATGCCTTTTATTCTTTTTCCTTATCTGATTGCTCTGGCTAAGTTTTTCAGTATTATCTTGAATAAAAGTGGTGAGAGTGGACATCCTTGTCTTGTCCCTAACTTTAGGGGGAAAAACTCTCAGTGTTTCACAAAAGAGAGTGAGATTAGCTATGAGTTTTTCATACATGGT
>NW_026749160.1:0-588 GCF_022355385.1 Mustela nigripes
CAGAGACAATGATGGTTCTTCCAAGATTGTCTGTGAAAGGCTAGGCAGCTGCAAAACCACACATTTGACCTGAGCCATCACCCAAGTAGAATGTAATCCGCTCTCAGATCATAGGAGAAAAAAGAGAGAGAGAGAGAATCCCAAGAAGAAACACTTACGTCAGGATTTTCATCAAATTTAGTGCACGTCTCACCATTTATCTTCATTTGCGGTAATTTTTAAAATAAACACTAATGTCAAATTGCCCTGCGTTACAACGAGTAACTCAATTATCAGAAAACCACGAGTCTCCAACGTTTGTTCTAATTACTAAAGCAGAAGAGCGGACAGAGTTTAGAAAATTTTCAACAAGGCTTAAACAAGAGAGATTTTCCACTTTTTTCTAATCAGGTCAACATAGATACCACTTTCCCTACAACCTTGTAGGCAGTTGGTATTTTTCAGAGATATCATTCGGTTCTTTATAGAAGGCTTAAAGTTGGAGGTCTATAAAAACGATAATCAACTTTTATGTGTGCCTTCTATAGGCCAGGAACTGTGCTAAATGAACAGTATCTAATTTAATCCTCCTAACAAGCCCTGTGAAGT
>NW_026749160.1:688-1811 GCF_022355385.1 Mustela nigripes
TGAATTCAGTTTTCCGAGTTCATACAGCTCGTATATGATGGAATCAGGACTTGAACTCAGTCTAATGCCAGGTTGGACCCTCAGTGGCAGCTACTGTAGTTTTTTTGACCGTCACCTACTTCCCTCCCCCACCCCTGCCCCCATCTCATTCCCATTTAGGGATAATCAGCCATACCTAAATGACAGTGGCCAGGCAGGAAGGGTGGCTACTGGGTTTAATTATTTATATCCAGGGAGAAGAGCTGCCTCGCCCCATACATTCTGCTTCAGCTCTTGCCCTGCCAGGAGAGTAGCCATCCTTCAAACCATCAGTTTTAATTGCTGGTGAGGGATGAATTAGGTGGCGGGGTCACACACAGTTTACTAGTCATGCATATTTCTTTCAGAATACCTAAGTACCATTCCCTTGGAGATGAGAAGAAATGATGGGAGGGATGTTAAAAGGAACTCCCAAAAATATTTCTGGACCAGTCATGATCACTAGCCTTTATGATACTCTTGGAGTCATTTTACTGGTTCTTGAAATGAGTGCACTTGCCCTAGGATGGCTTGGCCCCTCCCAGTAATCAGAAGCTACCAGGATGGGTCAAAGATTACTTTATTTGCTATAATTCTGCAAGTTGAATGTATCTCTTGAAAGACCCTGGAGCCGCACCCAAGAATCAAACAGCACGCCTCCACTGGATGCAGATTTCAAGAGGTTTATTGGTTACACAGGCGCCTGCGGATGCATCAGCCTTTGCTCTTTGCTCTTTTGACCCTGTGAGCCCTGCTTTTTACCATTCACTGACTTTTAAAGCTGGAAGGACACGTGGAGGCTCTCTGTTCACCCCTGAATATTACAGATTAGGAATCAAGAAGGATATGTAGGTAACTATCAAATGGTATTTGCAAATAGGTAACTTCAAAACAATGAAAATCCTTGAGCAGAAATATCCCAAGGAGAAAACCATCAGCCAAGAAACACATGAACAGATTCGTAAAATCCTCAGTAATCACAAAAGAGCCCAGGAAAACACAAAGTGTTAACCCAGAGGAGAAGGACCCCAAAGAGTGTTGCTTATTCTAACGGATTGAATCCTGAAAAACGGATGTAATCATGGAGTGGGGCACCTGGATGGCT
>NW_026749161.1:0-1034 GCF_022355385.1 Mustela nigripes
AGGAAAACAAACCGCACCCTGATCTCCCTCTCAGAGAGAAGCCTCAGTCTGGGTGCAGAGCCTAAATAAGTCCCCCCTTGGCCCCTAGCAGAGCAGGTTCCAAGTTGCAGACCCTGGGGGCACAGGATCTTTTGCTTGTACCCAAAGCCAAGGCAGTGGTGGCTGTCTGGGAGCTCCCGACAGCCAGAGAGGTTCCAAGCAGCGATCGCACACTGAGATTTTGCCGCTGGCCCGGGCTGGGAGTGCCTGGTCTTGCTGGGTCTAAGAGTGCCCGGCTTGTGCGCACCTCTTTCAGGGGCGGCTCTGGGTCGCGGGCGCGTCTCAGGCACTGATAACGGGGCGCAGGTCCAAGAGCACCAGGCTGGGCTTTTGCGCACCTCTGTCAGGGGAGAGTTTGGGGCGCACGGCTTAGGCTTTGAAACAATGGCGCGGGTCAAAGAGTGCCAGCGGGGCCTTTGTAACTCTCTTCAGGGGAGCATGAGGGACGTGCGCACGTATCTCAGGCTTTGTAGTAGGGCTCGCATGTTCTGCCGACCTGTGTGGCTCCCATCCCCTCACAGGAGCCAGAACCCACACATTCTCGGGTGCTGGTGGCTTAGGGACCAAGACCTGGTTTCTCTGCTGCACTCTCTCTGCCTTAGCACAAGGGAGGCTGTCCTGGGACCAGGGACTTAAGCCCCTGTCCCTAGCCGCCCCGATTCCCACAATTACCCCCAGTGATCCTTTGCTCTTTTGGAGTGCTTTCAACCAGTCTCCAAGTTAATGCTGGTCCCCAGATGCAGGGCACTCTCGCTCGTATTAGGGGTATTACTTTCCAACCGGTCACCTCTGGTGGCTCCTTCCCCCATTTGTTTATCTTCCGATATCAGTCCGCCTTTCCCACTCTGCTTTACCTGCCCACTGGCGTCTTCTGCCCCTGTAGAGATCCAGACGTGTATAATTCTGATCTCAGGCTGATTTCATGGGTGAATGGAGTTCTTTGGTAGGTAATCAGCTCACTTTGGGGTACCGGCTGAAAAGGTGCCTCCTCCTAC
>NW_026749161.1:1134-1811 GCF_022355385.1 Mustela nigripes
TTTTTGACAGACAGAAATCACAAGTAGGCAGAGAGGCAGGCAGAGAGAGGAAGGAACTCAGGCTCCCTGCTTAGCATAAAGCCCAATGTGGGGCTTGATCCCAGGACCCTGGGATCATGACCGGAGCTGAAGGCAGTGGCTTAACCCACTGAGCCACCCAGGTGCCCCTAAGTACACATTTTAAAAGACAGTAAAGATCTGTGGATACAATGAAGTTTAAAGAAACTAAATTCCAGGGAAAGACATGTCCTTGCTAGGTGAGAAGATTTCAATAGCCTAGTGGCTAGAAACACTTGCTGAATCTGGGCAACAATGTGCAAAAGAGAGATGTTCCCAGAGTAAGAAGTAGCCAATAGAACTTTAAAAGGCTATATAGAGTGGCTGGACAGACTGAGGTCTGCAGGAGTCCCACATGATAAGTTAAGGGCACATGTGAAGTCTGATAAGGGTTAAGGTCCATTTTTGTCTCATATGAGCTTCCAACTGATCCAGCATTATCTGTTACAAAAACTTTTCTTTCTTTTTTTTTTTAATTTTTTATTTTTTATAAACATATATTTTTATCCCCAGGGGTACAGGTCTGTGAATCACCAGGTTTACACACTTCACAGCACTCACCAAAGCACATACCCTCCCCAATGTCCATAATCCCACCCCCTTCTCCCAAACCCCCTCCC
>NW_026749162.1:0-1811 GCF_022355385.1 Mustela nigripes
TGACACAAAAACACATTAGGACCCATCCACAGGAGAGTCCATTTCAACTCAGCGTATTCGGTTGCTCTGCGAGATCCAAAAGATTAACTTGTCTTGTTGCTAGGAGACAATTGGAATGCGAAGTGGCCTACCCCGCCATCCATCCTTAAATCCCTGCTCGGAATCGTTGGCCTGGAGCCAACCAACAGGTCTCATTTATCCTGCAGAAGAATCTTTGAAGTTGGGAGCTTCTCACAACTCCCATCGTGAGAAAACACCCATGGCCTCGTGATACCCCCCCTTCATGAAGTGGCCCTCAGGGACATAAGGTCCAACCTGAGTGATCGTCTGATTCTCACCCTGACTTCAGATGCACGAGATCTCGGTTCAGGTCTGTAGATAGTGCCTGCCATGTCCTCACCAGAAACGTAAGCCTAGCTTGTGTCTTCAGACTTCCATCCTCAGACTAATGGCCCACAAGCCCTCCAGTTTGGCAATCCAGAATTAAAATGCAGCACTCTGCCTGCCCTCCAGAAGAAAAACATTGCCTTCTGGGGATACCCAGAAACACCAAATGAAGATCAACCTGCACGCCACTGGGCTGTACCCAAAATATATAGGCTGACTTGGGCAATAATGGCCTTTCTGACAGAGGCTGAGCCTAGACCTCTGGCTCACCCATACAGCTGGCCGCTCACTGAGCACATAGGACCAGCCATTGCCTTAGGTCCTTATCTCTTCCCAGCCTCGGTTTTCAGGATTTAGAACCTAGACTTTATCTCCAATCACTGCCCAGGTTTGAAAATGATGCAGAAATCAGAACTCCTTCCCAATGGCAAGAACCTTGTGGTTGGCTTGTTGTCCAACGTTCAGTGTAGTTGAAACCTGTTTGTCCGATGAGGCCCCACCATTGCTCGCGGGCCACATTGGTTGCAAACTCACATTGTGACCCTCAGACTTATCCCAGTCCTCAGGTAAAGTCTCTCAGTGTCTGGATGAAGAGACAGCATATTGGGCTTGCCATGCACATAGGCCCCAATTTTTAACCATAGTTTGGGTTGTCCCTTCACTATTCCCCAGGGCTCTGGTTTGGAATTCCGCTTTTGGTGGGACACCTGAGGTAACAACCCTGAAAGGAGACCTCCATCCAACAGATTGACGAAAAACAATTGGATCGGGCCAAATCCACAGAGAGGAAGATTCGTCCATGGCCCATGAGGCCTCCTCGACATTCCACGGCCATCGCGGAAACAAAATCCAGAGACAAAAGCCTGAGCAAGCGCCTCAGACTAGCACTATCTTCATATCCTGAAGATGTCTTCTCATGTTTTGTAGATCGGGCCTGCCATACCTACGTCCCCAAACACAAGCTGAGACTGTGTTTTCAGAATTCTGTCCTCAAAGTCCTTGGCCACACAACATCCAGGCTGGGGACCCTGGAGCCACACATTAGGACAGTGCCTATGCAATCCATGGGAATTCTGCCTATTCCATTGTTCAAAATCGTACAAATTAGGAGAACCCTCCAAAGTCCCTGATGCCATGCCAATAGAATAGGTCGCCAGGGACAAAAAAAGGTCACTCTGATACCAGCTGAGCATCTACCTCCACTCATACCCTAGATGGATGTCCCCAGAGAAGAAGATTGAACCAGACAGGACCCTAGGCCAAAATCGGATTCATTGCTTTGGTTTACAGGCATGTCTACTCAAAACCCTGGTTTCCAATACCAGAATTGGGGTTTTCCTGAGGCACCCATCAGAACAAACCTCATCTCCACAAGGAAACTTGTGCATGGGAGCTATGTCAAAAGCTTAGGAGAATACTTCAGG
>NW_026749163.1:0-1810 GCF_022355385.1 Mustela nigripes
GTGTCACGAGAGGACAAGGTCGGAATCAGTTCACTGCGACCTTCCCACAGGGGCTGGGAGACAGGCAGGAGGAAGGTGGCTTTGCCTGGACCCCAGAGCAGACCCAGGTCTCTCTGTGCTGTGTTTTATGCCCTGCTCAGCCCCCAACTCATCCTCGCATTGCCATGTGCATGTCCCAGCCTCTTGTGATAGCAGGAACGTATGTAGAGGTCCTACCCCTGATGGTGTCCCTAGAAGTAGAAGCCAGAAGACTCCACAGTGCAGATGGGAAGCCTGGGAGGTCCTGAGATGCACAGGGTCTGTCCAGATTCACAGCCCTGCACATGAGCAAGAACCCGGTCTGAACCCAGCTCTGTGTCCTCAAAGCAGAAACACTGGCTGCACCCAGGCTTCACGGGTGTCGTGACTGGGCTAGTGTGGCTGTCACTGTATGGATGGGGCATGGAGTAGAGGGTGAGCATTGAACACCTGGGAGAGGGAGGCTCTCAGGATCATTCCAGGATCTCCAACAAATTGAACTGGGCAGGGGGCTGTTTCTGGAATGTGGGTGCCTTGGTTACCTGGGTCCAGCTCTGAAGAGCCAGAGCGGGCCCCAACTTCACCCACAGCTCCAGAGGGGGAGATGGTGCCTGGAAAGACTTCAGCAGGAGACCAGGAGCCAGCAGGTGACCAGGCACCTGCCCACAGAGAAGCTGATGCTGTCCCAGAAGAGCTGGTGCCTGCCCCAGCCCCTGCTCCCACCCCTGCTGTGTCCCTGCCAGAGCCACTCCCCCTTCCCCTGCCCCAGTCTGTGCTCCTGCTCTAGCATCTGTCCTGGCTCTTGTCCCTGCCCCTGTCTCAACCCTTGCCCCTACAACTGCTCCTGCGGGGCTCCCAGAGCCCATCCAGAGCCCAAAGCCCTGCTCCTTGTACAATTATCCCTTGTTCTATCCCCTGACCCTGACAACCCGCAGCAATGTTTCACCCCCAACCTCTCTGGTACATATTAACTGCTATTTTATCTTTCCATGGTCTGCATGCTGTTTATTATTTGTTTTATATGAAATTACTTGTTTTCACTTGAACACGTCACGAGCGTTAAGCACGTTGCCAACACTGTGCCACAACACCATAGAACACCACTGCAAGGTATCTCCTTCCCCCAAAGGAGACCCTGAACCCAAAACCCTCCCTGTGCATTTCTCCTCCAGCCCAGCCCCTATGCTGCTTTCTCCCTCTGTTCCTTTACCTGATCTGGATGTTTCTATATGTGGAATCATCAATAGGTGCCTTACTGTCTGCCACCTATCTTCAAAGGGGACTCACTGCAAATGGATTAGAGATGCAATCAATCTCCGTTGATTCAACGGAGATGCCAGGTGACCCCAGAGGGAGCACACAGGACTTGCACAAAACATGGGGCTCATGGAGCCCAGTGTGGGATGTGGGCACCCACCGAAGGGGCATGGGGAATCCTGGCCAGGGTGGCCCTGCGGGGGGGCTAGGGGAGACCACAGAAGGTTTGCAGAAAAGGCAGAGGACCAGGAAGATGACAGACAGAGCTTCCCAAGGAGAGTCATGGAAAATTCAGAGGATCACAGAGACCCTTGGGAAAACCAGGGGCCCTGGAGATGTTAGCTGAAATGCTGTCATTTAGTCAGAAGAGTTGTGTCACAAATCCCATCAATACTTGCTGATTTACTCTTTGTCGCTTCTAGGAATCAGGGTGTATGGGCCATTAGCACTCACATTGCATGAAGTCTAGGCTATACTTACTTTTCATCACTTTTCAGGACTAGATTTTTCTAGAAGTGCTAAGCATGGGTCTCTC
>NW_026749164.1:0-1810 GCF_022355385.1 Mustela nigripes
ATGGCTGTTTCTTGATTCACCCATCAGAACAAATCTCATCTACACACGGGAAACTTGCACGAGGGAGCTGTGTGAAAGCCTCTCTTTAGGAGAAGCATTCAGGGCCCCAGTGCCAACGCTTCATTCCAAGGTCTCCATAGACACAAAATCATATGAGGACACATCCATGAGAGAGTCCATTTCAACTCAGCCTCCTCGGTTGCTCCCCCAGATCCAGCAGATCTAAAATGTCTTCTTGCTTGGAGACAATTGGATTGCAAGGTTGGCTACCCAGCCATCCATACTTAGAACCCTGCTCGGAATCGTTGTCCTGGAGCCAACCAACAGGTGTCAATTGTCCTGCAGAAGAATCTTTGCAGTTGGGATCTTCTCACAACTCCCATCGTGGGAAATCCCCCATGGCCTCGTGAACCACCCCCCTTTCAAGAAGGGGCCATCAGGGACAGAATGTACAAACTCAGCGATCGTCTGATCCTCGCCCTGACTTCAGATGCATGAGATCTCGATTCAGGTCTGATGTTGTGCCTGCCATATCCTGACCTAGAAACCGAGGACTAGCTTGGGTTCTCAGACTTCGGTCCTCAGACTACTGGCACACAAGCCCTCCAGTTTGGCAATCCAGAACTACATTGCAGCACTCTGCCTGCCCTCCAGAAGAAAAACATTGCCCTCTGTGGCTACAGAGAAACCCCAAATGAGCATCAACTGAGCACACCATTCGGCTGTATCCCAAATATATAGGCGGACCTGGTCACTAATGCCCTTTCTGACACAGCCTGATCCTGGACATACTGGACCCACCCAGACAGCTGGCGGCACACTGAGCACATCGGACCCGCCATGGCTTAGGTCGTCATCTCTTCTCAACCTCGGATTTCAGGCTTCAGAACCTAGACCTTATCTCCAGTCACGGCCCGGGTTTGAAAATGATGCAGAAATCAGAACTCTTTCCCCATGGCAAGAAACCTTGTGGTTGGCATGTTGTCCAAGGTTAAGTGTAGTTGAAACCAGTGTGGCCCATGTGACTCCGCCCATGCTTGCGGGCCACATTGTTCACAAACACACATTGTGACCCTCAGCCTGAGCCCAGTCCTCAGGTAAGGCCTCTCAGTGTCTGGATGGAGAGACAGCATACTGGGCTTGCCATTCCCCTAGGCCCCAATTTTTAAACATAGTTCGGGTTGTCCCTTCACTCTTCTCCAGGGCTCTGCTTTGGAATTCCTCTTTTGGTGGGACACCTGAGGTAACAAACCTGAAAGGAGTCCTTCCATCCCACAGATTGACGAAAAACAATTGGGATCGGGCCAAGTCCAGAGAGACCAAGATTCGTCCATGGCCCATGAGGCCTCCCCAATATTCCACAGCCATCGCTGATACAAAATCCAGAGACAAAAGCCTGAGCACGCGCCTCAGAATCGCTCATTCTTCATATCCTGAAGAGTTCTTCAGATAAGAATTTATACGGCACTCGAATGCACCCAAAATATATAGTCTAACCTGGGCACTAATGCACTGTCTGACAACCTGAGCCCGGACCTCGTGACCAACACCCAGACAGCTGACCGCACACTGACCACATCAGACCTGCCATGGCCTTAGGTCATCATCTCTTCCCTACCTCAGTTTTCAGGCTTCAGAACCTAGGCCTTATCTCCAATCACTGCCCATGGGTCACTGTGAAGCAGAAATCAGAACACTCCCTTACCCATGGCAGGAAACCTTGTGGTTGGCATGTTGTCCAACGTTCAGTGTAGGAGAAACCAGCATTCACCCTGAGGCCCCGCCCATTCTTGAGTGCGACGAGGGCAAA
>NW_026749165.1:0-1810 GCF_022355385.1 Mustela nigripes
GTATTATGGACATTGGGGAGGGTATGTGTTTTGGTGAGTGCTGTGAAGTGTGTAAACCTGGTGATTCACAGACCTGTACCCCTGGGGATAAAAATATATGTTTATAAAAAATAAAAAATTATATTAAGAAAAAAAATCAATTATATATTTATTGCCCTTTCTAAAAGATTTGAGTTTCTTAACCTTCTATAATGTATTCCCCTGTGTGTGCAGTCTTTCCTTTTCTATGTTACCCTTAAAGTATTGGGGCCTGGGAAACCAGTAAAAATGCTGTTACATGGGCCACTGCTATTTCTGTTAAAATAAAGATTTTTTTTGTTCTTAAAACAGGAGTCTTGTGTTTTCCACCACGATCATTATAGTGTGACAGGTTAAATTGTAAACTTGCAAGTGGAGTAAAATTTCACACCTCTCACAGTTTTTGGTCGTTATAGTGCTGAAGATAAGAAGTCAAGAGGCTGAAAGAAACATAAATTTCCAAAACAGGAAGGAAAGGGTCCTTGGAGAGCAGTCATTGCTATTTGAAGAGAATTCGTGGAAATTGACAGTAAACATGTTAATCAAATAGTATGATTAGCAAATAGTACTGCCTATTAATAAGGAGGGATTGGAGAGGTAGTTACAGATTGAGTACTGGGAAGATGTTTAAGGAACTGATCTTCAGGTCAGTGGACTTCCTTGCTAGTCTGGTGTGCTGCCTCAGGCCCAACTTTTCATAACTTATCCAAGATTCATCGTGAATGGGCAGAGGTTTTTTCTTCCTTTCAGTATTTCAGTCAGTTTCAGAGAAAGATCTACACTCACTAAATGTGAAAGGAAGAAAACTTGTGGTCACTATAGGTGGAAACCAGGTTCTTCATTAGAAATTTGGGTAGTTCACTTGAGAAATAAAGAGGCAGAGAGTGTAATGCCTATTAAAGAAGAAAGGGTCATCTTACTATTCAACCCCTTCCATATTCCATCCTGCCACTACAGATCTATTGTTGTTCCAAGAGATAGACGATACCAGAACTTCTTACATTCAATACTGATTCCTATAATGCAATTTTGTCCCTCTGAACAAACTTTCCTTGACACAGATAATACTTCTGTGGGAAACTATGGATAAGAAATTGACTAGTATTCAGTTGCTTACTGCCCCCAAATGAGTTTTCAGTGCTAATGAAGATGACTCACTGGGGAATGAGAAACTGACCCAATGGAATATAGAAAAATCTTTGTATTTATTCCTACTGCTCTGGAAAATTCACCTAGCTTTTAGATGAAGAAATAATTCTGAAGTGTTTATAAATTTGATGAAAGCCATAAACTCATATAGCTAAGAAGCTCTTTGAAACCAAAGTATGAGAAGCGTTAAATGATTACATAATCAAATTGCGTAAAAACAGTAACAAAAGGAAAGTATTTACAGCAGCTACTGAGAAAGACACATTGGATACTAAGGAACAAAAAGGGATAACAGCAGATTTTTCACTGAAAGCAGTATAAGATATAAGACTTATGTGCTTAAGCATATTCTATTGAACAAATGCTTAAAATATTGAAGAAAAAAAACAATTTTGAATGCACTACCCAGGAAAAATACTTTCAAAAAAATGTGAAATAAATACCTTCACACATACAAAGACCAAAGCTTTTATCGCCACTAGACTTCAGCTTCAAGAAATAAAGAATTTCCACATTCATATGGAGTATTATGCTTGTCATACTTGATGGAAGTCTGGATCCGTACAAAAGAATGGAGAGCATTGGAAAATCTTAAGACATAGATAAATATAAAAGTTGTTTTTTGTTTTTTTTTTTTTTTTTT
>NW_026749166.1:0-1810 GCF_022355385.1 Mustela nigripes
CTGTCCCTAGGACCCAATTTTAACCAGATTTCTGGTTGTCAAATCGCCCCTCCCCAGGGCTCTACTCTGGAATCCCTCATTTGGTGGGACCCCTGTGTTTGAAAAACAAAACAAAACAACAACAACAAAAAACGGACTTCTTCCGTCCCAAGAATGACCCCAAACTCTTTGGATTGGGCCAAATCCCCAGGGAGTAAGACTCGTCCATTTCCAAAGAAGTCACCCGGAAATTTCATGACCATGAATGGCATGATATCCAGAGATAAATACTTGAGCAAGAGCCTCACACTCGCCTTTTTTTCATATCCCGAAGAGTTCTCCTCATGGTCTGTAGATCAGTCCTGCCATACCTATGACAAGAAACATAAGCCGAGTTTCTGTTTACGGACAACTGTCCAAACAGCCCTGGCCTACACAGCCTACATGCTTAGGCCCCTGGAGCCAAGCTGAGGACTGTACTTGCCCTCTCCAAGGGAATTCTGTGTGCCCATTCCAATGAACACAACGCTACTAATAGGATAAATCTCCAAAGTCCCTGAGGCCATCCCAATAGTGGTGGCTTCTCAGGACAAACAGGAGCAATCTGAGACCATCTGAGAACCTACCTGCACTCAGACTTGTAGATTGATATCCCCAGAGGTTAAAAGGAACGAACAGGCCCCTAGGCCCTAATCGGATCCATTGCTTTGGTTTCCAGGCATCTCTCCTCAGATGCCTGGATTTCAGTACCAGCATATGGCTGTTTCTTGACTCACCCACCAGGACAAATCTCATCTACACATGGGAAACTTGCATGTGGGAGTGATGTCAAAGCCTCTGTTTAGGAGAACCCTTCATGGCCCCAGTGCCACCACGTCATTCCAAGGTATCCATAGACCCAAAAACACATTAGGACCCATCCACAGGAGAATCTATTTCAACTCAGCGTATTCGGTTGCTCCGCGATATCCAGCAGATCTAACTTGTCTTGTTGCTAGGAGACAATTGGAATGCGAGGTGGGCTACCCAGCCATCAATCATTAGCACCCTGCTCGGAATCCTTGTCCTGGAGCCAACCAACAGGTCTCAATTGTCTTGCAGAAGAATCTTTGAAGTTGGGAGCTTCTCACAACTCCCATCGTGAGAAAACACCCATTGCCTCGTGATCGCCCCCACCTTCATGAAGTGGCCCTCAGAGACATAAGGTCCAACCTGAGCGATCGTCTGATCCTCACCATGACTTCAGATGCACGAGATCTCGGTTCAGATCTGTAGATTGTGCCTGCCATGTCCTCACCTAGACCTAAGCCTAGCTTGTGTCCTCAGACTTCCATCCTCAGACTAATGGCCCACAAGCCCTCCAGATGGCAATCCAGAATTATAATGCAGCACTCTGCCTTCCCTCCAAAAGAAAAACATAGCCTTCTGGGGCTACCCAGAAACCCCAAATGAAGAACAACCTGCACGCCACTTGGCTGTACCCAAAATATATAGGCTGACCTGGGCAATAATGCCCTTTCTGACAGAGCTTGAGCCTGGACCTCCTGGCCCCACCCATACAGCTGGCCGCTCAATGAGCACATAGGACCAGCCATTGCCTTAGGTCGTTATCTCTTCCCAGCCTCGGTTTTCAGGATTTAGAACCTAGGCCTTATCTCCAATCACTGTCCATGTTTGAAAATGATGCAGAAATCAGAACTCTTTCCCGATGGCAAGAAACCTTGTGGTTGGCATGTTGTCCAAGGTTCAGTGTAGTTGAAACCAGTGTGGCCCATGAGGCCCCGCCCATGCTTGCTGGCCACATTGGTCACAAACACACATTGTGACCCTC
>NW_026749167.1:0-1810 GCF_022355385.1 Mustela nigripes
ACAAGAAAATATTGAAAGCCCAAACTCTGGAAGGATTCTGAATTTAGAGTATTATAGATTATTATAGTGTTTATATGCCTAATCATATAGTGATAGTAAGATCTAGTCTTATATGTATAACAAAATTCAAAAATAATTTGTAATGCTACTACAACATTATATTAGACCTGAAACACTATTGAGAATATTCAAAGAAAAATGCTATCCCCTGGTTATTGACGGGAAAACAGGTAAAGCCCATCAGTGAGGAAAAGCTTCAATTATAAGAGATGTCATATTAATAATGTTTAAGGGGGGTGCCTGGGTGGCTCAGTTGTTAAACATCTGCCTTTGGCTCAGGTCATGATCCCAGAGTCGTGAGATCAAGCCCCACATCGGGCTCCCTGCTCTATGGGAAGCCTGCTTCTCCCTCTCCCACTCCCTCTGCTTGTGCTTTCTCTCTGTAAAACTAATAAATAAAATTGTAAAAAAAAAAAAAAAGAGAGAATGTCATAACGGGAGCACCTGGGTGGCTCAGTGGGTTAGGGCCTCTGCCTCAGGCTCAGGTCATCATCCCAGGGGTCTGGGATCGAGCCCTGCATCGGGCTCTCTGTGGAGCAGGGAGCCTGCTTCCTCCTCTCTCTCTGCCTGCCTCTCTGCCTACTCGTGATCTCTGTCTGTCCAACTAATAAATGGAATCTTTAAAAAAATTGTCATAAGGGTGCGCCTGGGTGGTTCAGGGGTTTAAGCACCTGCCTTCTGCTCTGGTCATTTCTCAAGGTCCTGGGATATAGCCATGCAGCAGGCTCTCTGCTCAGCAGAGTCTGCTTCTCCCTCTGCCTAAGCCCCTCCATACATGCTCTCTCTTTCTCTGTCTCTCAGATTAATAAATAAAATCCTAAAAACAAAGAATTGGGTCATAAAGATAGATGATACATTGGTTGATTTTCTTAGCATGGAGAAGAAATAAGGATATGTTAATTTATGAGATCAATAAATGGTTAAAAAAAGGATACCGTCAAAAGATTGCTTATATCCACACACTGCATGTTAACTAAATAGATCTTAAATAAAAATTTGAAAAGAAAAAATAATTGCCCATATCCAGACATAAGATAATGGAACAACTGCAGCATGTTTGGAAAAGAATGGAAGACCTTTTTTCTTCCCTCACAATGATTATGTCCACTTGCACCTTGCTCAGAAAATAACCTTAAGAGGGACGTCATCTCCATTTAGGAGATGCAAACATGCATCTTTCATATTCCATATTTCAATATGCAAACTTTCAAAATTTCATTCTTAGGATATATGATTTTTCCAAATTCAATGAACTTGGGAGATATTCTCAGGTCTTAGTCATAAACAGAAAATCTCCAATAAATACACTATAATTAGATGAAATCATACAGATGCATATAGATTACACTTCGTTTGTAATATGTCAAGGTGCATGATAGTTTTAAATGAGTGAGAAACGTTAATAGAGATGTATTCAACAAATCCTGAAGGGACACAATGTTGCACGCTCACCAGAAGGTCTGTTTTCTTTACAAGTCACAAAGGAACCTAAAAGTATGTGTGAGGTATGGACAACTCAGGAAGAGCTATGAATATGATATCTGAATTAGAAATAAGCAACAAAGGGAAAAAAAAGTGGGAGGTGGATGAATCAGTGGAGCTAAGCATCTATTTTAATATCTTCAACAAATAGCAGCAGCTTTTTTTCAAATGCTGATTCACAAACTTTGCTTAGTACAATCTTTCGCATATTGAGAAGTGGTCTTGACACTTTGAACAGAAGAAATCTCAGTGGAATCCTGCGTAAGAG
>NW_026749168.1:0-1810 GCF_022355385.1 Mustela nigripes
TATATTTTGGGTACAGCCAAGTGGCGTGCATGTTGATCTTCATTTGGGGTTTCTGGTAGCCCCAGAAGGCAATGTTTTTCTTCTGGAGGGCAGGCAGAGTGCTGCATTATAATTCTGGATTGCCAAATTGGAGGGCTTGTGGGCCATTAGTCTGAGGATGGAAGTCTGAGGACACAAGCTAGGCTTAGGTTTCTGGGTGAGGACATGGCCGGCACAATCTACAGATCTGAACCGAGATCTCGTGCATCTGAAGTCAGGGTGAGGATCAGACGAACGCTCACGTTGGACATTCTGTCCCTGAGGGCCACTTCATGAACGGGGGGGGATCATGAGGCCATGGGTGTTTTCTCACGATGGGAGTTGTGAGAAGCTCCAAACTGCAAAGATTCTTCTGCAGGACAATTGAGACCTGTTGGTTGGCTCCAGGCTAACGATTCCGAGCAGGGATCTAAGGATGGATGGCTGGGTAGCCCACCTCGCATTCCAATTGTCTCCTAGCAACAAGACAAGTTAGATCTGCTGGATCTCGCGGAGCAACTGAAACACTGAGTTGAAATGGACTCTCGTGTGGATGGGTCCTAATGTGTTTTTGTGTCTATGGATACCTTGGAATGACATGTTGGCACTGGGGCCATGAAGGGTTCTCCTAAACAGAGACTTTGACAACACTCCCACGTGCAAGTTTCCCATGTGTAGATGAGATTTGTTCTGGTGGGTGAGTCAAGAAACAGCCATATGCTGGTACTGAAATCCAGGCCTCTGAGGAGAGATGCCTGGAAACCAAAGCAATGGATCCGGTTAGGGCCTAGGGGCCTGTTCGTTCCTTTTTACCTCTGGGGATATCAGTCTACAAGTCTGAGTGCAGGTAGGTTCCCAGATGGGCTCAGATTGCCCCTGTTTGTCCTGGAAAGCCACCACTATTGGGATGGCCTCAGGGACTTTGGATGTTTGTCCTATTAGTAGCGTTGTGGCCATTGGAATGGGCACACAGAATTCCCTTGGAGAGCGCAAGCACAGTCCTCAGCTTGGCTCCAGGGGCCTAAGCCTGTAGGCTGTGTAGGCCAGGGCTGTTTGGACAGTTGTCTGAAAACAGAAACTCGGCTTATGTTTCGGGTCATAAGTATGGCAGGACTGATCTAGAACTCTTCGGGATATGAAAAAAGGGCGAGTGTTAGGCTCTTGCTCAAGTATTTATCTCTGGATATCAAGCCATTCATGGTCATGAAATTTCCGGGTGAATTCATGGGAAATGGACGAGTCTTACTCCCTGGGGGTTTGGGTCAATCCAAAGAGTTTGGAGTCATTCTGTGGGATGGAAGAAGTCCGTTGTTCTGTTGTTGTTGATATATTTCGGTTTGTTTTTCAAACTCAGTTGTTCCACCAAATGAGGGATTCCAGAGTAGAGCCCTGGGGAGGGGCGATTGGACAACCAGAAATCTGGTTAAATTTGTTTCCTAGGGACAACTAGACTTGGGTTTCAGGGCGAGGGCACGGCATGTACCCCCTGAGGATCTGAAGCAATATCTCATGCATCTGATGTCAGAGCGAGGATCAGACGTTGGCTCAGCTTGGATTTTCTGTTCATGACGGCCCCTTCATAAAGGGAGCCGAATCTCGAGGCCGTGGAGGTTTTCCCACGTTGGGAGTGGTGGGATGCCCCCTCCAAGGATTCCTTCTGCGGGACATTTGTGACCTGTTGGACAGCTCCAGGAAATCCCATATGGATGAGTCCAGACCAACGTTCGAGGATGGATGCCTGGGTTGCCCGCCTCGCATTCCAATTGTCTCCTCGCGACAAGACAGTTTAGAT
>NW_026749169.1:0-1810 GCF_022355385.1 Mustela nigripes
ACACTATTTTCCCTGCAGATACAAATACACTGGTGAAAGAATACTGACCAAAATAAAAAACACATAATAAATAAAGTTTTAATAAATTATTGAGAACTGACTTCCGGGGCACCTACATGGCTCAGTTCATTAAGCATCTGCCTTTGGCTTAGGTCATTATCCCAGGCTCCTGGGATTCAGCCCCATACCAGGCTCCCTCTGCTTCTCCTTATCCCTCTGATTTCCACTCCCTCTGCTTCGGCTCTCTCTCTCTGTCAAATAAATAAATAAAATTTTAAAAAAGAAAATAAAACTGACTTTAGCAAGTTGGTCATGAACAGCTCTTAGATATGAAAAGCTCTTAGTTTCTGAAAGATGGCAGCAGCCAAAATGCTAAAGGAAGGTGACAGGCACTTCCTCCTTCTCATCCTCAAACCAAATCTCAGTCAAAACACTGCCATACATGCACGCAAGTATTGAACAAATGCACGTCAGCAAAGTGGTTCAGGTCCTCCATAAACAAACCTCCCTTAGCAAGCTGACACTAAGCTCATACAACCTGCTCTGTAAACTTGAAGAAGCCCTAACTCTGTCCTTTCAGGGACTCCTAAATACTTTAGCCAGTCCCTGCATCTTAATTAGCATTCATTTCACCAATGAAAGCCCATTTCTAATAGCCAGTATGCTGACTTGAAGTTGCCAGTTTCTCCAAAAAGCATTTATTTCTAATATCCATTATGTCAGTTAACAAATAAGGACATAAGGATAAAACCATGTCTTTAATACTTACCTCTGAAATGTGGCCTTTGTTATATAATGTTAGATGATCACCTCTGAAGTGTGGATTCCTGTTTATAACAACGGACTGCCCCTTGGGAGTAAGACCAGCACTCATGTTTACAATATACTAGCTTTCTGTTGAGTATTTATAGTATATAACAACATAACATAAACGATGAACCATATTAAAATACTCTCCATATTTTCTTCTTGAGTGGGAGAGAATATGAGACATAATTATCTATTATTCATATATACACAAGAAAACCCAACCCAGCCACTCCAAGATAATTTCATACCCTGTGATACGACCTATACAATATTTTGAGCAGCTACACTCATGTTTGTCTTTCAGTGGAGGGAACACACATCAACAAGAATTACTCTGCTTTCTAATTTCTAGGTGTGGCTTAGTCCCCAAGACCATAGGCCTCCAAAAAACTTCTGTAAACTCCCAGAGAACCTTATAGTCTTCTGTCCCCTCAGGTTCTTGCAGGCACATGAAGCTATATGCCTGAACAAACTGTGGTTTAGGTTATGGGTCTCACCTGCCCCTGTATCCCAAAGCTTTTCTCATCACTTGACCCTAAAATGGAAGTCAGTTCCTTGCACCGATTTTCAGAATATGCCCACATGCATTTTCTTATTCATTCACTCACTCACTCATTCAATGTCTTTACTGAATCTAGCAAAATTGAGATGTTTATATTTCCCAAATCCAAAACTATAAAATTTAAAACAAAAATACTTATTTTGGCCATTCTACCACACAGACCAATGTCCCACATCTGGCTGCTTACTGGTCCTCTGCGACAGTAGAGTTACTGGTTTTATGACATATTAGTTACATAACTTTATAGAGCAGTGTTCCATACTGTCCTTCAAAATCTCTCTTCCCTCAACCCCAGTCAGCGCTTTCAAATTTTGCACCATTGGGTGGTCTTGATTTTTCCAGGAACATACGACTTTTCACAATTGGGAGGAACAACAAACAGCAAAGATATGCAACATAGTGGCCATTTGAAAGTCACATTATATGTGAGAAAGAAAT